>NC_137980.1:63156773-63161773 GCF_963924665.1 Micromys minutus | reverse complement strand
CCTAACCCTAACCCTAACCCTAACTCTAACCCTAACCCTAAACCTAACCCTAACCCCTTAACCTTAATCCCTAAATCCTAAACCCTGAACAACCATAAATCCTAAACCCTGAACAACCCTAAATCATAAACCCTGAATAACCCTAAACACTAACCTCTAAACAACCCTAAACAACCCTAATCACTAAATCATAAACAACCCTAAACACTAAACCCTAAACAACCCTATACCCTAAACCTTAAACAGTAAACCCTAAATAATTCTAAACCCTAAACCATTAACACTATACCCTAAACAACACTAAACATTAACCCAAAACAACCCTAAAACCTAAACATTAAACACTAAAACTTAAACAACCCTAAACCCTAAACACTAAAGCCTAAACAACCCTAAACTTCTAACCCTAAACACTATACCCTAAACAACCCTAAACCTTAAACAATCCTAAAGTCTAAACCCTAAACCCTTAACCTAAACCACCCTAAATCTTAAACAATCCTAACCCCTCAACCTTAAACCCTAAACACTAAACCCTAAACCCTAAACCTAACAATAACCATAACCCTAACCCTAACCCCTAACCCTTACCTAACCCTAACCCTAATCCTAACCCTAACCCTAACCCTAACCCTAACCCTAACCCTAAACCTAACCCTAACCCTAACTCTAAACCTAATCCTAACCCTAACCTTAACCCTAATCCTAACCCTAACCCTAACCCTAACCCTAACCGTAACCATAACACTAAACTCTAAACCCTAAACCTAATCCACCCTTAACCTTAAACAATCCTAAACCATAAACCTTAGACCCTAAATCCTAAATCTAACAATAAACCTAAACCTAACACTAAATCTAACCCTAACCCTAACCCTAAACCCTCCCTGACCCTAACCCTAACCCTAACCCTAACCCTAACCCTAAACCTAACCCTGACCCTAATCCTAACACTAAACCTATTTTTAATTCTAACCCTAACACTAATCCTAAACTTAAACCTAACCCCCTAATAATAACCCTCACCATAACACTAACCCTAACCCCTAACCTTAACCCTAACCCTAACCCTAACCCTAACCCTAACACTAACCCCTAACCCTTACCCTAACCCTAACCCTAACACTAACCCTAACCATTACCCTAACCCTAACCCTGACCCTAACCCTATCCCTAACCCTAACACTAACCGTAACCATAACACTAAACTCTAAACCCTAAACCTAATCCACCCTAAACCTTAAACAATCCTAAACCATAAACCTTAAACCCTAAACCCTAAATCTAACAATAAACCTAAACCTGACCCTAAATCTAACCCTAACCCTAACCCTAACCCTAAACCTAACCCTGACCCTAAACCTAACCCTAATCCTAACACTAACCATAACCCTAACCCTAACCCTAACCCTAATCTTAACCCTAACCCTAACCCTAACCCTAACCCTAACCCTAAACCTAACCCTAACCCTAACCCTAAACCCTTAACCTTAATCCCTAAATCCTAAACCCTGAACAACCATAAATCCTAAACCCTGAACAACCCTAAATCATAAACCTTGAATAACCCTAAACACTAACCTCTAAACAACCCTAAACAACCCTAATCACTAAACCATAAAAAACCCTAAACACTAAACCCTAAACAACCCTATACCCTAAAACTTAAACACTAAACCCTAAATAACCCTAAACCCTAAACCATTAACACTATACCCTAAACAACACTAAACATTAACCCAAAACAACCCTAAAACCTAAACCTTAAACACTAAAACTTAAACAACCCTAAACCCTAAACACTAAAGCCTAAACAACCCTAAATTTTTAACCCTCAACACTATACCCTAAACAAGCCTAAACCTTAAACAATCCTAAAGTCTAAACCCTAAACCCTTAACCTAAACCACCCTAAATCTTAAACAATCCTAAACCCTAAACCTTAAACCCTAAACACTAAATCCTAAACCCTAAACCTAACAATAACCATAACCCTAACCCTAACCCCTAACCCTTACCCTAACCCCAACCCTAACCCTAATCCTAACCCTAACCCTAACCCTAACCCTAACCCTAACCCTAACCCTAACTCTAAACCTAATCCTAACCCTAACCTTAACCCTAATCCTAACCCTAACCCTAACCCTAACCCTAACCGTAACCATAACACTAAACTATAAACCCTAAACCTAATCCACCCTAAACCTTAAACAATCCTAAACCATAAACCTTAGACCCTAAATCCTAAATCTAACAATAAACCTAAACCTAACCCTAAATCTAACCCTGACCCTAACCCTAACCCTAAACCCTCCCTGACCCTAATTCTAACCCTAACCCTAACCCTAAACCTAACCCTGACCCTAATCCTAACACTAAACCTATTTCTAATTCTAACCCTAACACTAATCCTAAACTTAAACCTAACCCCCTAATAATAACCCTAACCCTAACACTAACCCTAACCCCTAACCTTAACCCTAACCCTAACCCTAACCCTAACCCTAACACTAACCCCTAACCCTTACCTTAACCCTAACCCTCACCCTAACCCTAACCCTAACCCTAACACTAACACTAACCCCTAACCCTTACCCTAACCCTAACCCTAACCCTAACCCTAACCCTAACCATTACCCTAACCCTAACCCTAACCCTAACACTAACCATAACCATAACACTAAACTCTAAACCCTAAACCTAATCCACCCCAAACCTTAAACAATCCTAAACCATAAACCTTAAACCCTAAACCCTAAATCTAACAATAAACCTAAACCTGACCCTAAATCTAACCCTAACCCTAACCCTAACCCTAAACCTAACCCTGAGTCTAACCCTAACCCAAATCCTAACACTAACCATAACACTAACCCTAACCCTAACCCTAACCTTAACCCTAACCTTAACCCTAACCCTAACCTTTACCCTAACCCTAACCTTAACCCTAACCCTAACCCCTTAACCTTAATCCCTAAATCCTAAACCCTGAACAACCATAAATCCTAAACCCTGAACAACCCTAAATCATAAACCCTGAATAACCCTAAACACTAACCTCTAAACAACCCTAAACAACCCTAATCACTAAACCATAAACAACCCTAAACACTGAACCCTAAACAACCCTATACCCTAAACCTTAAACACTAAACCCTAAATAACCCTAAACCCTAAACCATTAACACTATACCCTAAACAACACTAAACATTAACCCAAAACAACCCTAAAACCTAAACCTTAAACACTAAAACTTAAACAACCCTAAACCCTAAACACTAAAGCCTAAACAACCCTAAACTTTTAACCCTAAACACTATACCCTAAACAACCCTAAACCTTAAACAATCCTAAAGTCTAAACCCTAAACCCTTAACCTAAACCACCCTAAATCTTAAACAATCCTAAACCCTAAACCTTAAACCCTAAACACTAAACCCTAAACCCTAAACCTAACAATAACCATAACCCTAACCCTAACCCCAAACCCTTACCCTAACCCTAACCCTAACCCTAATCCTAACCCTAACCCTAACCCTAACCCTAACCCTAACCCTAACCCTAACCCTAAATCTAATCCTAACCCTTACCCTAACCCTAACTTTAACCCTAACCCTAATCCTAACACTAAACCCTAAACCCTAAACCTAACCCTAACCCTAAAACTAAACTTTAAATCCTAAGCCTAATCTACCCTAAACCTTAAACAATCCTAAACCATAAACCCTGAACCCTAAACCTAACCCTAACCCTAACCTTAACACTAACCATAACCCTAACACTAAATAGTAAACCCTAAATTTAAGTTACGATAAACCTTAAACAATCCTAAACCCTAAACCTTAAACCCTAAACCTAACAATTACCATAACCCTAACCCTAATCCTAACCCTAACCCTAACCCTAAACGTAACCCTAACACTAAACCTAACGTAAAACACTAACCCTAACCCTAAACCTTACACTAACACTAAATGTAGTCCTAACCCTAACCTTAACCCTAAACCTGACCCTAACCCTAACCCTAACCCTAACCCTAATCCTAACTCTAACCCTAATCCTAACAATAAACCTAAACCTAACCCTAAACCTAACCCTAAACCTAACACTAACCTTAACCCTAACCCTAAATCTAACCCTAACAGTAATCCCTAAACCCTAAACCTAACCCTAACGATATCCAAAACACAAAACTCTAAACCCTAAAAATAATCCACCCTAAACCTAAACAATCCTAAAACCTAAACCGTTACCCTAAACCCTAAACTCTAAACCTAACAATATCCATGACCCTAAACGTAACCCTAAACCTAACCCTAACCCTAACCCTAATCCGAACACTAAATCCTAAACCCTAAACCTAACCCTAACCTTAACACTAAACTCTAAACCCTAAACCTAATCTACCCTAAACCTTAAACAATCCTAAACCCAAAACCTTAGACCCTAAACACTAAACCCTAAACCTAACAATAAACCTAACCCTAACCCTAACCCTAACCCTAATCTTAAACCTAACCCTAACCGTAACCCTAACCCTAAACCTAACCCTAACCTTAAGCCTAACCATAAACCTAACCCTAACCCTAAACCTAACCTTAACCCTAACCCTAACCCTAAACCTAACAATAAACATAATCATAACCCTTACCCTAACCCTAACCCTAACCCTAACCGTAACCCTAACCCTAACCCTAACCGTAACACTAACCCTAACCCTAACCCTAACCCTAACCCTAACCCTAACCCTAACCCTAACATTAACCTTAACCATAACACTAAACTCTAAACCCTAAACCTAATCCACCCTAAACCTTAAAAAATCCTAAACCATAAACCTTAAACCCTAAACCCAAAATCTAACAATAAACCTAAACCTAACCCTAAATCTATCCCTAACCCTAACCCTAACCCTAAACCTAACCCTGACCTTAACCCTAACCCTAATCCTAACACTAACCATAACCCTAACCCTAACCCTAACCCCAACCTTAACCCT
>NC_137980.1:63151773-63154273 GCF_963924665.1 Micromys minutus | reverse complement strand
AGCCTAACCCTAACCTTACTCTAACCCTAACCCTAACCCTAACCCTAACCCTAACCTTAACCCTAACCCTAAGCTTAACCCTAACCCTAACCCTAACCCCTAACCCTTACCCTAACCCTAACCCTAACCCTAACCGTAACCCTAACTCTAACCCTAACCCTAACCCTAACCCTAAACCTAACCCTAACCCTAACCTTAACTCTAATCCTAACCCTAACCCTAACCCTAACCCTAACCGTAACCATAACACTAAACTCTAAACCCTAAACCTAATCCACCCTAAACCTTAAACAATCCTAAACCATAAACCGTAGACCCTAAACCCTAAATCTAACATTAAACCTAAACCTAACCCTAAATCTAACCCTAACCCTAAACCCTCCCTGACCCTAACCCTAACCCTAACCCTAACCCTAACCCTAAACCTAACCCTGACCTTAATCCTAACACTAAACCTATTTCTAATTCTAACCCTAACACTAATCCTAAACTTAACCCTAACCCCCTAATAATAACCCTAACCCTAACACTAACCCTAACCCCTAACCCTAACCCTAACGCTAACCCTAACCTAACCCTAACCCTAACCCTAACCCTAACCCAAACCCTAACACTAACCCCCTAACTTTTACCCTAACCCTAACCCTAACCTTATCATAACCCTAACCCTAACCCTAACCCCATCCCTAACCCTAACCCTAACCGTAACCATAACACTAAACTCTAAACCCTAAACCTAATCCACCCTAAACCTTGAACAATCCTAAACCATAAACCTTAAACCCTAAACCCTAAATCTAACAATAAACCTAAACCTAACCCTAAATCTAACCCTAACCCTATCCCTAACCCTAAACCTAACCCTGACCCTAACCCTAACCCTAATCCTAACACTAACCATAACCGTAACCCTAACACTAACCCTAACCTTAACCCTAACCCTAACCCTAACCCTAACCCTAACTCTAACCCTAACCCTAACTTTAACCGTAACCATAATACTAAACTCTAAACCCTAAACCTAATCCACCCTAAACCTTAAACAATCCTAAACCATAAACCTTAAACCCTAAACCCTAAATCTAACAATAAACCTAAACCTAACCCTAAATCTAACCCTAACCCTAACCCTAACCCTAAACCTAAACCTGACCCTAACCCTAACCCTAATCCTAACACTAATCATAACCCAAACACTAACCCTAACCCTAACCCTAAACCTAACCCTAAAACTCACACTATCCCTAATCCTAACACTAAACCCTAAACTTTAAATCTAACCCTAACCCTAACCCTACCCTTAACCCTAACCCTATCCCTAAACCTAACCCTGACCCTAATCCTAACACTAACCCTATTTCTAATTCTAACCCTAACACTAATCCAAAACTAAAACCTAACCCCCTAATAATAACCCTAACACTAAACCTAACCCTAACCCTAACCCTAACCCTAACCCTAACACAAACCCCTAACCCCTAACACTAACCCTAACCCTAACCCCTAACCTAACTCTAACCCTAACCTTAACCCTAACCCTAACCCTAACCCTATCCCTAACCCTAACCCTTACCCTAACACTAACACTAACCTTAACCCTAACCCTAACCTTAGCCCTCAAACTAACCCTAACCTTAACCCTAAACCTAACCCTAACACTAACCCTAACACCCTAAATCCTAAACCTTAAACCCCGAAAAACCCTAAACACTAATTCCAAAAGCACCCTAAACCCTAAACTATAAACACTAAACGCTAAAAAACCCTAAACCCTAAACCCTAAACACTAAACCCTAAACAAGCCTAAACCCTAAAACCATTAACACTATACCCTAAACAACCCTAAACCCTTAACCCTAAACATTATACCCTAAACCCTAAAACACTATACAACCTTAAACCCTAAACCTTAAAATATCCTAAATCATAAATCCTGAACAACCCTAAACACTAAATTATAAAAAACCCTAAAAAACCCTAAACAACTCTAAACGCTAAAACCTAAACAACCCTAACCATTAAACAATCTTAAACGCTAAATTCTATACCCTAAACCTAAACCACCCTAAAACTTAAACAATCCTAAACCCTAAACCTTAAACCATAAACCCTAAATTTTAAACCATAAATCTAAGAATAACCATAACCCTAACCCTAACCCTAAACCTAAACCTAACCCTAACCCCAACCCTAACCTTAACCCCATAACCCTAACCCTAACCTTAAGCCTAACATAACCCCATAACCCTAACTATAACCCTAACTCTAACCCTAATTCTAACCCTAATGCTATCCCTAACCCTAACACAAACCCTAACCCTAACCCTAACCCTAACCCCTTAACCTTAATCCCTAAATCCTAAACCCTGAACAACCATAAATCCTAAACCCTGAACAACCCTAAATCATAAACCCTGAATAACCCTAAACACTAACCTCTAAACAACCCTAAACAACCCTAATCACTAAACCATAAACAACCCTAAACACTAAACCCTAA
>NC_137980.1:63146773-63149273 GCF_963924665.1 Micromys minutus | reverse complement strand
CCCTAAATCTAACCCTTACCCTAACCCTAACCCTAACCCTAACCCTAAACCTAAACCTGACCCTAACCCTAACCCAAACCCTAACCCTAACCCTAACCCTAACCATAACCCTAACCCTAACCCCTTAACCTTAATCCCTAAATCCTAAAACCTGAACAACCATAAATCCTAAACCCTGAACAACCCTAAATCATAAACCCTGAATAACCCTAAACACTAACCTCTAAACAACCCTAAACAACCCTAATCACTAAACCATAAACAACCCTAAACATTACACCCTAAACAACCCTATACCCTAAACCTTAAACCCTAAACCCTAAATAAACCTAAACCCTAAACCATTAACACTATACCCTAAACAACACTAAACACTAAACCCAAAACAACCCTAAAACCTAAACCTTAAACACTAAACCTTAAACAACCCTAAACCCTAAACACTAAACCCTAAACAACCCTAAACTTTTAACCCTAAACATTATACCCTAAACAACCCTAAACCTTAAACAATCCTAAACTCTAAACCCTAAACCCTTAACCTAAACCACCCTAAATCTTAAACAATCCTAAACCCTAAACCTTAAACCCTAAACACTAAACCCTAAACCCTAAACCTAACAATAACCATAACCCTAACCCTAACCCTAACCCCTAACCCTTACCCTAACCCTAACCCTAACCCTAATCCTAACCCTAACCCTAACCCTAACCCTAACCCTAACCCTAACCCTAACCCTAAACCTAATCCTAACCCTAACCTTAACCCTAATCCTATACCTAACCCTAACCCTAACCCTAACCGTAACCATAACACTAAACTCTAAACCCTAAACCTAATCCACCCTAAACCTTAAACAATCCTAAACAATAAACCTTAGACCCTAAATCCTAAATCTAACAATAAGCCTAAACCTAACCCTAAATCTAACCCTAACCCTAAACCCTCCCTGACCCTAACCCTAACCCTAACCCTAACCCTAAACCTAACCCTGACCCTAATCCTAACACTAACGCTATTTCTAATTCTAACCCTAACACTAATCCTAAACTTAAACCTAACCCCCTAATAATAACCCTAACCCTAACACTAACCCTAACCCCTAACCCTAACCCTAACCCTAACCCTAACCCTAACCCTAACCTAACCCTAACCCTAACCCTAACCCTAACCCTAACACTAACCCCTAACCCTTACCCTAACCCTAACCCTAACCCTGACCATTACCCTAACCCTAACCCTAACCCTAACCCTAACCCAAACCCTAACACTAACCGTAACCATAACACTAAACTCTAAACCCTAAACCTAATCCACCCTAAACCTTAAACAATCCTAAACCATAAACCTTAGACCCTAAATCCTAAATCTAACAATAAGCCTAAACCTAACCCTAAATCTAACCCTAACCCTAACCCTAACCCTAAACCCTCCCTGACCCTAACCCTAACCCTAACCCTAACCCTAAACCTAACCCTGACCCTAATCCTAACACTAACGCTATTTCTAATTCTAACCCTAACACTAATCCTAAACTTAAACCTAACCCCCTAATAATAACCCTAACCCTAACACTAACCCTAACCCCTAACCCTAACCCTAACCCTAACCCTAACCCTAACCTAACCCTAACCCTAACCCTAACCCTAACCCTAACACTAACCCCTAACCCTTACCCTAACCCTAACCCTAACCCTGACCATTACCCTAACCCTAACCCTAACCCTAACCCTAACCCAAACCCTAACACTAACCGTAACCATAACACTAAACTCTAAACCCTAAACCTAATCCACCCTAAACCTTAAACAATCCAAAACCATAAACCTTAAACCCTAAACCCTAAATCTAACAATAAACCTAAGCCTGACCCTAAATCTAACCCTAACCCTAACCCTAACCTTAAACCTAACCCTGACCCTAAACCTAACCCTAATCCTAATACTAACCATAACCCTAACCCTAGGCCTAACTCTAACCTTAACCCTAACCCTAACCCTAACCCTAACCCTAACCCTAACCCTAACCCTAACCCTAACCGTAACCATAATACTAAACTCTAAACCCTAAACCTAATCCACCCGAAAGCTTAAACAATCCTAAACCATAAACCTTAAACCCTAAACCCTAAATCTAACAATAAACCTAAACCTAACCCTTAATCTAACCCTAACCCTAACCCTAACCCTAAACCTAACCCTGACCTTAACCCTAACCCTAATCTTAACACTAACCATAACCCAAGCACTAACCCTAACCATAACCCTAAACCTAACGCTAACCCTAAACCTCACACTATCCCTAATCCTAACATTAAACCCTAAACTTTAAATCTATCCCTAACCCTAACCCTACCCTTAACCCTAACCCTAACCCTATCCCTAAACCTAACCCTGACCCGAATCCTAACACTAAACCTATTTCTAATTCTAACCCTAACACTAATCCTAAACTTAAACCTAACCCCCTAATAATAACCCTAACATTAAACCTAAACCT
>NC_137980.1:63134273-63136773 GCF_963924665.1 Micromys minutus | reverse complement strand
CCTAAACCATTAACACTATACCCTAAACAACACTAAACACTAAACCCAAAACAACCCTAAAACCTAAACCTTAAACACTAAACCTTAAACAACACTAAACCCTAAACACTAATCCCTAAACAACCCTAAACTTTTAACCCTAAACACTATACCCTGAACAACCCTAAACCTTAAACAATCCTAAACTCTAAACCCTAAACCCTTAACCTAAACCACCCTAAATCTTAAACAATCCTAAACCCTAAACCTTAAACCCTAAACACTAAACCCTAAACCCTAAACCTAACAATAACCATAACCCTAACCCAAAACCCTAACCCTTACCCTAACCCTAACCCTAACCCTAAACCTAATCCTAACCCTAACCTTAAGCCTAATCCTAACCCTAACCCTAACCCTAACCATAACCATAACACTAAACTCTAAACCCTAAACCTAATCCACCCTAAACCTTAAACAATCCTAAACCATAAACCTTAGACCCTAAATCCTAAATCTAACAATAAACCTAAACCTAACCCTAAATCTAACCCTAACCCTAACCCTAACCCTAAACCCTCCCTGACCCTAAACCTAACCCTAACCCTAACCCTAAACCTAACACTGACCCTAATCCTAACACTAACCCTAATTCTAATTCTAACCCTAACACTAATCCTAAACTTAAACCTAACCCCCTAATAATAACCCTAACCCTTTCACTAACCCTAACCCCTAACCCTAACCCTAACCCTAACCCTAACCCTAACCCTAACCTAACCCTAACCCTAACCTAACCCTAACCCTAACCCTAACCCTAACACAAACCCTAACACTAACCCCCTAACTTTTACCCTAACCCTAACCCTAACCCTAAACCTAACCCTTACCATAACCCTAACCCTAACCCTAACCCCATCCCTAACCCTAACCCTAACCGTAACCATAACACTAAACTCTAAACCCTAAACCTAATCCACCCTAAACCTTAAACAATCCTAAACCATAAACCTTAAACCATAAACCCTAAATCTAACAATAAACCTAAACCTAACCCTAAATCTAACCCTAACCCTATCCCTAATTCTAAACCTAACCCTAAATCTAACCCTAACCCTAATCCTAACAATAACTATAACCCTAACCCTAACACTAACCCTAACCTTAACCCTAACCCTAACCCTAACCCTAACCCTAACTCTAACCCTAACCCTAACCCTAACCGTAACCATAATACTAAACTCTAAACCCTAAACCTAATCCACCCTTAAACTTAAACAATCCTAAACCATAAACCTTAAAACCTAAACCCTAAATCTAACTATAAACCTAAACCAAACCCTAAATCTAACCCTAACCCTAACCCTAACCCTAAACATAAACCTGACCCTAACCCTAATCCTAATCTTAACACTAATCATAACCCAAACACTAACCCTAACCCTAACCCTAAACCTAACCCTAAACCTCACACTATCCCTAATCCTAACACTAAACCCTAAACTTTAATTCTAACCCTAACCCTAACCCTAAACCTAACCCTAACCCCTTAACCTTAATCCCTAAATCCTAAAACCTGAACAAACATAAATCCTAAACCCTGAACAACCCTAAATCATAAACCCTGAATAACCCTAAACACTAACCTCTAAACAACCCTAAACAACCCTAATCACTAAACCATAAACAACCCTAAACACTAAACCCTAAACAACCCTATACCTTAAACCTTAAACACTAAACCCTAAATAACCCTAAACCCTAAACCATTAACACTATACCCTAAACAACACTAAACACTAAACCCAAAACAACCCTAAAACCTAAACCTTAAACACTAAACCTTAAACAACCCTAAACCCTAAACACTAAAACCTAAACAACCCTAAACTTTTAACCCTAAACACTATACCCTAAACAACCCTAAACCTTAAACAATCCTAAACTCTAAACCCTAAACCCTTAACCTAAACCACCCTAAATCTTAAACAATCCTAAACCCTAAACCTTAAACCCTAAACACTAAACTCTAAACCCTAAACCTAACAATAACCATAACCCTAACTCTAACCCCCAACCCTTACCCTAACCCTAACCCTAACCCTAATCCTAACCCTAACCCTAACCCTAACCCTAACCCTAAACCTAACCCTAAACCTAACCCTAAACTTAACCCTAATCCTAACCCTAACCCTAACCCTAACCGTAACCCTAACCCTAAACCTAATCCTAACCCTAACCCTAACCCTAACCCTAAACCTAACCCTAACCCTAACCCTAACCCTAACCGTAACCATAACACTAAACTCTAAACCCTAAACCTAATCCACCCTAAACCTTAAACAATCCTAAACCATAAACCTTAGACCCTAAAACCTAAATCTAACAATAAACCTAAACCTAACCTTAAATCTTACCCTAAACCTAACCCTAACCCTAAACCCTCCCTGACCCTAACCCTAACCCTAACACTAACCCTAAACCTAACACTGACCCTAATCCTAACACTAACCCTATTTCT
>NC_137980.1:63126773-63131773 GCF_963924665.1 Micromys minutus | reverse complement strand
AACCCTAAACCTAATCCACCCTTAAACTTAAACAATCCTAAACCATAAACCTTAAACCCTAAACCCTAAATCTAACAATAAACCTAAACCTAACCCTAAATCTAACCCTAACCCTAACCCTAACCATAAACATAAACCTGACCCTAACCATAATCCTAATCCTAACACTAATCATAACCCAAACACTAACCCTAACCCTAAACCTAACCCTAAACCTCACACTATCCCTAATCCTAACACTAAACCCTAAACTTTAATTCTAACCCTAACCTTACCCTACCCTTAACCCTAACCCTAACCACATTTCTAAACCTAACCCTGACCCTAATCCTAACACTAACCCTATTTCTAATTCTAACCCTAACACTAATCCTAAACTAAAACCTAACCCCCTAATAATAACCCTAACACTAAACCTAATTCTACCCTAACCCTAACCCTAACCCTAACACTAACCCCTAACCCCTAACACTAACCCTAACCCAAACCCCTAACCCTAACCCTAACCCTAACCCTAACCTTATCCCTAACCCTAACCCTTATTCTAACACTAACACTAACCTTAACCCTAACCCTAACCTTAACCATCACCCTAACCCTCACCTTAACCCTAAACCTAACCCTAAAACTAACCCTAACACCCTAAATCCTAAACCCTAAACCCCGAAAAACCCTAAACACTAATTCCAAAAGCACCCTAAACCCTAAACTATAAACACTAAACGCTAAAAAACCCTAAACCCTAAACCCTAAACACTAAACCCTAAACAAGCCTAAACCCTAAAACAATTAACACTATACCCTAAACAACCCTAAACCCTTAACCCTAAACATTATACCCTAAACCCTAAAACACTATACAACCTTAAACCCTAAACCTTAAAATATCCTAAATCATAAATCCTGAACAACCCTAAACACTAAATCATAAACAACCCTAAAAAACCCTAAACAACTCTAAACGCTAAAACCTAAACAACCCTAAACATTAAACAATCTTAAACGCTAAACCCTATACCCTAAACCTAAACCACCCCAAAACTTAAACAATCCTAAACCCTAAACCTTAAACCATAAACCCTAAATTTTAAACCATAAATCTAAGAATAACCATAACCCTAACCCTAACCCTAAACCTAAACCTAACCCTAACCCCAACCCTAACCTAACCCCATAACCCTAACCCTAACATTAAGCCTAACATAACCCCATAACCTTAACTCTAACCCTAACTCTAACCCTAATGCTAACCCTAATCCTAACCCTAACCCTTACCTTAACCCCTTAACCTTAATCCCTAAATCCTAAACCCTGAGCAACCATAAATCCTAAACCCTGAACAACCCTAAATCATAAACCCTGAATAACCCTAAACACTAACCTCTAAACAACCCTAAACAACCCTAATCACTAAACCATAAACAACCCTAAACACTAAACCCTAAACAACCCTATACCCTAAACCTTAAACACTAAACGCTAAATAACCCTAAACCCTAAACCATTAACACTATACCCTAAACAACACTAAACACTAAACCCAAAACAACCCTAAAACCTAAACCTTAAACACTAAACCCTAAACAACCCTAAACTTTTAACCCTAAACACTATACCCTAAACAACCCTAAACCTTAAACAATCCTAAACTCTAAACCATAAACCCTTAACCTAAACCACCCTAAATCTTAAACAATCCTAAACCCTAAACCTTAAAGCCTAAACACTAAACCCTAAAACCTAAACCTAACAATAACCATAACCCTAACCCTAACCCCTAACCCTTACCCTAACCCTAACTCTAACCCTAATCCTAACCCTAACCCTAACCCTAACCCTAACCCTAACCCTAACCCTAACCCTAACCCTAACCCTAAACCTAATCCTAACCCTAACCTTAACCCTAATCCTAACCCTAACCCTATCCCTAACCCTAACCGTAACCATAACACTAAACTCTAAACCCTAAACCTAATCCACCCTAAACCTTAAACAATCCTAAACCATAAACCTTAGGCCCTAAATCCTAAATCTAACAATAAACCTAAACCTAACCCTAAATCTAACCTAACCCTAACCCTAACCCTAAACCCTCCCTGACCCTAACCCTAACCCTAACCCTAACCCTAACCCTAACCCTAAACCTAACCCTGACCCTAATCCTAACACTAAACTTATTTCTAATTCTAACCCTAACACTAATCCTAAACTTAAACCTAACCCCCTAATAAAAACCCTAACCCTAACACTAACCCTAATATCTAACCCTAACCCTAACCCTAACCCTAACCCTAACCCTAACCTAACCCTAACCCTAACCCTAACACTAACACTAACCCCTAACTCTTACCCTAACCCTAACCCTAACCCTAACCCTAACCATTACCCTAAACCTAACCCTAACCCTAACCCTAACCCTAACCCTAACACTAACCATAACCATAACACTAAACTCTAAACCCTAAACCTAATCCACCCTAAACCTTAAACAATCCTAAACCATAAACCTTAAACCCTAAACCCTAAATCTAACAATAAACCTAAACCTGACCCTAAATCTAACCCTAACCCTAACCCTAACACTAAACCTAACCCTGACCCTAACCCTAACCCTAATCCTAACACTAACCATAACCCTAACCCTAACCCTAACCCTAACCTTAACCCTAACCCTAACCCTAACCCTAACCCTAACCCTAACCCTAAACCTAACCCTAACCCCTTAACCTTAATCCCTAAATCCTAAACCCTGAACAACCATAAATCCTAAACCCTGAACAACCCTAAATCATAAACCCTGAATAACCCTAAACACTAACCTCTAAATAACCCTAAACAACCCTAATCACTAAATCATAAACAACCCTAAACACTAAACCCTGAACAACCCTATACCTTAAACTCTAAACACTAAACCCTAAATAACCCTAAACCCTAAACCATTAACACTATACCCTAAACAACACTAAACATTAACCCAAAACAACCCTAAAACCTAATCCTTAAACACTAAAACTTAAACAACCCTAAACCCTAAACACTAAAGCCTAAACAACCCTAAACTTTTAACCCTAAACTCTATACCCTAAACAACCCTAAACCTTAAACAATCCTAAAGTCTAAACCCTAAACCCTTAACCTAAACCACCCTAAATCTTAAACAATCCTAAACCCTAAACCTTAAACCCTAAACACTAAACCCTAAACCCTAAACCTAAAAATAACCATAACCCTAACACTAACCCCTAACCCTTACCCTAACCCTAACCCTAACCCTAATCCTAACCCTAACCCTAACCCTAACCCTAACCCTAACCCTAACCCTAACTCTAAACCTAATCCTAACCCTAACCTTAACCCTAATCCTAACCCTAACCCTAACCCTAACCCTAACTGTAACCATAACACTAATCTCTAAACACTAAACCTAATCCACCCTAAACTTTAAACAATCCTAAACCATAAACCTTAGACCCTAAATCCTAAATCTGACAATAAACCTAAACCTAACCCTAAATCTAACCCTAACCCTAACCCTAACCCTAAACCCTCCCTGAACCTAACCCTAACCCTAACCCTAACCCTAACCCTAACCCTAAACCTAACCCTGATCCTAATCCTAACACTAACCCTATTTTTAATTCTAACCCTAACACTAATTCTAAACTTAAACTTAACCCCCTAATAATAACCCTAACCCTAACACTAACCCTAACCCCTAACCTTAACCCTAACCATAAACCTAACCCTAACCCTAACCCTAACCCTAACACTAACCCCTAACCCTTACCCTAACCCTAACCCTAAACGTAACCCTAACACTAAACCTAACCCTAACCCTAACCCTAACCCTAAACCTAACACTAACACTAAACGTAGTCCTAACCCTAACCCTAACCCTAAACCTGACCCTAACCCTAACCCTAACCCTAACCCTAATCTTAACTCTAACCCTAATCCTAACAATAAACCTAAACCTAACCCTAAGCCTAACCCTAAACCTAAAACTAACCTTAACCCTAACCCTAACTCTAACTCTAACAGTAATCCCTAAACCCTAAACCTAACCCTAACGATATCCCAAACACAAAACTCTAAACCCTAAAAATAATCCACCCTAAACCTTAAACAATCCTAAAACCTAAAGCTTTACCCTAAACCCTAAACCCTAAACCTAACAATATCCATGACCCTAAACGTAACCCTAAACCTAACCCTAAACCTAACCCTAATCCGAACACTAAACCCTAAACCCTAAACCTAACCCTAACCTTAACACTAAACTCTAAACCCTAAACCTAATCTACGCTAAACCTTAAACAATCCTAAACCCAAAACCTTAGACCCTAAACACTAAACCCTAAACCTAACAATAAACCTAACCCTAACCCTAACCCTAACCTTAAACCTAACCCTAACCGCAACCCTAACCCTAAACCTAACCCTAACCTTAAGCCTAAACATAAACCTAACCCTAACCCTAAACCTAACCTTAAACCTAACCCTAACCCTAAACCTAACAATAAACATAATCATAACCCTTACCCTAACCCTAACCCTAACCCTAACCGTAACCCTAACCCTAACCCTAACCGTAACACTAACCCTAACCCTAACCCTAACCCTAACCCTAACCCTAACCTTAACCTTAACCATAACACTAAATCTAAACCCTAAACCTAATCCACCCTAAACCTTAAAAAATCCTAAACCATAAACCTTAAACCCTAAACCCTAAATCTAACAATAAACCTAACCCTAACCCTAAATCTATCCCTAACCCTAACCCTAACCCTAAACCTAACCCTGACATTAACCCTAACCCTAGTCCTAACACTAACCATAACCCTAACCCTAACCCTAACCTTAACCCTAACCATACCCCTAACCCTAAACCTAACCCTAACCCTAACCCAAACCCGAACCCTAAACCTAACCCTAACCCTAACCGTAACCATAACACTAAACTCTAAACCCTAAACCTAATCCACCCTAAACCT
>NC_137980.1:63119273-63121773 GCF_963924665.1 Micromys minutus | reverse complement strand
ACACTAAACCTAACCCTAACCCTAATTCTAACCCTAACCCTAACCCTAACACTAACCCCTAACCCCTAACACTAACCCTAACCAAAACCCCTAACCCAAACCCTAACCCTAACCCTAACCTTAACCCTAACCCTAACCCTAACCCTAATCCTATCCCTAACCCTAACCCTTATTCTAACACTAACACTAACCTTAACCCTAACCCTAACCTTAACCCTCACCCTAACCCTCACCTTAACCCTAAACCTAACCCTAACACTAACCCTAACACCCTAAATCCTAAACCCTAAACCCCGAAAAACCCTAAACACTAATTCATAGAGCACCCTAAACCCTAAACTATAAACACTAAACGCTAAAAAACCCTAAACCCTAAACCCTAAACACTAAACCCTAAACAAGCCTAAACCCTAAAACCATTAACACTATACCCTAAACAACCCTAAACCCTTAACCCTAAACATTATACCCTAAACCCTAAAACACTATACAACCTTAAACCCTAAACCTTAAAATATCCTAAATCATAAATCCTGAACAAGCCTAAACACTAAATCATAAACAACCCTAAAAAACCCTAAACAACTCTAAATGCTAAAACCTAAACAACCCTAAACATTAAACAATCTTAAACGCTAAACCCTATACCCTAAACCTAAACCACCCTAAAACTTAAACAATCCTAAACCCTAAACCTTAAACCATAAACCCTAAATTTTAAACCATAAGTCTAAGAATAACCATAACCCTAACCCTAACCCTAAACCTAAACCTAACCCTAACCCCAACCCTAACCTTAACCCCATAACCCTAACCCAAACCTTAAGCCTAACATAACCCCATAACCTTTACTCTAACCCAAACCCTAACCCTAACCCTAACCCTAACCATAACCCTAACCCTAACCCCTTAAACTTAATCCCTAAATCCTAAACCCTGAACAACCATAAATCCTAAACCCTGAACAACCCTAAATCATAAACCCTGAATAACCCTAAACACTAACCTCTAAACAACCCTAAACAACCCTAATCACTAAACCATAAACAACCCTAAACACTAAACCCTAAACAACCCTATACCCTAAACCTTAAACACTAAACCCTAAATAACCCTAAACCCTAAACCATTAACACTATACCCTAAACAACACTAAACACTAAACCCAGAACAACCCTAAAACCTAAACCTTAAACACTAAACCTCAAACAACCCTAAACCCTAAACACTAAACCCTAAACAACCCTAAAGTTTTAAACCTAAACACTATACCCTAATCAACCCTAAACCTTAAACAATCCTAAACTCTAAACCCTAAACCCTTAACCTAAACCACCCTAAATCTTAAACAATCCTAAACCCTAAACCTTAAACCCTAAACACTAAACCCTAAACCCTAAACCTAACAATAACCATAACACTAACCCTAACCCCTAACCCTTACCCTAACCCTAACCCTAACACTAATCCTAACCCTAACCCTAACCCTAACCCTAACCCTAACCCTAAACCTAATCCTAACCCTTACCCTAACCCTAACTTTAACCCTAACCCTAATCCTAACACTAAACCCTAAACCCTAAACCTAACCCTAACCCTAACCTAACCCTAACCCTAACCCTAACCCTAACCCTAACCCTAACACTAACCGTAACCATAACACTAAACTCTAAACCCTAAACCTAATCCACCCTAAACTTTAAAAAATCCTAAACCATAAACCTTAAACCCTAAACCCTAAATCTAACAATAAACCTAAACCTGACACTAAATCTAACCCTAAACCTAACCCTAACCCTAAACCTAACCCTGACCCTAACCGTAACCCTAATCCAAACACTAACCATAACCTTAACCCTAACCCTAACCCTAACCTTAACCCTAACCCTAACCCTACCCCTAACCCTAACCCTAACCCTAACCCTAACCCTAACCCCTTAACCTTAATCCCTAAATCCTAAACCCTGAACAACCATAAATCCTAAACCCTGAACAACCCTAAATCATAAACCCTGAATAACCCTAAACACTAACCTCTAAACAACCCTAAACAACCCTAATCACTAAACCATAAACAACCCTAAACACTAAACCCTAAACAACCCTATACCCTAAACCTTAAACACTAAACCCTAAATAACCCTAAATCCTAAACCATTAACACTATACCCTAAACAAGACTAAACACTAAACCCAAAACAACCCTAAATCCTAAACCTTAAAAACTAAAACTTAAACAACCCTAAACCCTAAACACTAAAGCCTAAACAACCCTAAACTTTTAACCCTAAACACTATACCCTAAACAACCATAAACCTTAAACAATCCTAAAGTCTAAACCCTAAACCCTTAACCTAAACCACCCTAAATCTTAAACAATCCTAAACCCTAAACCTTAAACCCTAAACACTAAACCCTAAACCCTAAACCTAACAATAACCATAACCCTAACCCTAACCCCTAACCCTTACCCTAACCCTAACCCTAACCCTAATCCTA
>NC_137980.1:63079273-63114273 GCF_963924665.1 Micromys minutus | reverse complement strand
TCTAACCCTAACCCTAACCCTAACCTTAACCCTAACCCTAACCCTATCCCTAAACCTAACCCTGACCCTAATCCTAACACTAACCCTATTTCTAATTCTAACCCTAACACTAATCCTAAACTAAAACCTAACCCCCTAATAATACCCCTAACACTAAACCTAACCCTAACCCTAACCCTAACCCTAACACTAACCCCTAACCCCTAACACAAACCCTAACCCTAACCCCTAACCCTAACCCTAACCCTAACCCTAACCCTAACCCTAACACTAACCCTAACCCTAACCCTATCCCTAACCCTAACCCTTACCCTAACACTAACACTAACCCTAACCCTAACCCAAATTTAACCCTCACCCTAACCCTCACCTTAACCCTAAACCTAACTCTAACACTAACCCTAACACCCTAAATCCTAAACCCTAAACCCCGAAAAACCCTAAACACTAATTTAAAGCACACTAAACCCTAAACTATAAACACTAAACGCTAAAAAACCCTAAACCCTAAACCCTAAACACTAAACCCTAAACAAGACTAAACCCTAAAACCATTAACACTATACCCTAAACAACCCTAAACCTTTAACCCTAAACATTATACCCTAAACCCTAAAACACTA
Source organism: Micromys minutus (assembly GCF_963924665.1). Lineage (NCBI taxonomy): Eukaryota > Metazoa > Chordata > Mammalia > Rodentia > Muridae > Micromys > Micromys minutus. Next base: position 63,113,650 of record NC_137980.1, on the reverse strand, counting down.
TACAACCTTAAACCCTAAACCTTAAAATATCCTAAATCATAAATCCTGAACAACCCTAAACACTAAATTATAAACAACCCTAAAAAACCCTAAACAACTCTAAACGCTAAAACCTAAACAACCCTAACCATTAAACAATCTTAAACGCTAAATTCTATACCCTAAACCTAAACCACCCTAAAACTTAAACAATCCTAAACCCTAAACCTTAAACCATAAGCCCTAAATTTTAAACCATAAATCTAAGAATAACCATAACCCTAACACTAACCCTAAACCTAAACCTAACCCTAACTCCAACCCTAACCTTAACCCCATAGCCCTAACCCTATCCTTAAGCATAACATATCCTCATAACCCTAACTCTAACCCTAACTCTAACCCTAATGCTAACCCTAACCCTAACCCTAACCCTAACCCTAACCCTAACCCCTTAACCTTAATCCCTAAATCCTAAACCCTGAACAACCATAAATCCTAAACCCTGAACAACCCTAAATCATAAACCTTAAATAACCCTAAACACTAACCTCTAAACAACCCTAAACAACCCTAATCACTAAACCATAAACAACCCTAAACACTAAACCCTAAACAACCCTATACCCTAAACCTTAAACACTAAACCCCAAATAACCCTAAACCCTAAACCATTAACACTACACCCTAAACAACACTAAACACTAAACCCAAAACAACCCTAAAACCTAAAACTAAAACAATAACCTTAAACAACCCTAAACCCTAAACACTAAACCCTAAACAACCCTAAACTTTTAACCCTAAACACTATACCCTAAACAACCCTAAACCTTAAACAATCCTAAACTCTAAACCCTAAACCCTTAACCTAAACCACCCTAAATCTTAAACAATCATAAACCCTAAACCTTAAACCCTAAACACTAAACCCTAAACCTAACAATAACCATAACCCTAACCCTAATCCCTAACCCTTACCCTAACCCTAACCCTAACCCTAATCCTAACCCTAACCCTAACCCTAACCCTAACCCTAACCCTAAGCCTAACCCTAACCCTAAACCTAATCCTAACCCCAACCTTAACCCTAATCCTAACCCTAAACCTAAGCCTAACCCTAACCGTAACCATAACACTAAACTCTAAACCCTAAACCTAATCCACCCTAAACCTTAAACAATCCTAAACCATAAAACTTAGACCCTAAATCCTAAATCTAACAATAAACCTAAACCTAACCCTAAATCTAACCCTAACCCTAACCCTAACCCTAAACCCTCCCTGACCCTAACCCTAACCCTAACCCTAACCCTAAACCTAACCCTGACCCTAATCCTAACACTAACCCTATTTCTAATTCTAACCCTAACACTAATCCTAAACTTAAACCTAACCCCCTAATAATAACCCTAACCCTAACACTAAACCTAACCCCTAACCCTAACCCTAACCCTAACCCTAACCTAACCCTAACCCTAATCCTAACCCTAACCCAAACCCTAACACTAACCCCCTAACTTATACCCTAACCCTAACCCTAACCCTAACCCTAACCATTACCATAAACCTAACCCTAACCCTAACCCCATCCCTAACCCTAACCCTAACCGTAACCATAACACTAAACTCTAAACCCTAAACCTAATCCACCCTAAACCTTAAACAATCCTAAACCATAAACCTTAAACCCTAAACCCTAAATCTAACAATAAACCTAAACCTAACCCTAAATCTAACCCTAACCCTATCCTTAACCCTAAACCTAACCTTGACCCTAACCCTAACCCTAATCCTAACACTAACCATAACCCTAACCCTAACACTAACCCTAACCTTAACCCTAACCCTAACCCTAACCCTAACCCTAACTCTAACCCTAACCCTAACCCTAACCGTAACCATAATACTAAACTCTAAACCCTAAACCTAATCTACCCTAAACCTTAAACAATCCTAAACCTTAAACCTTAAACCCTAAACCCTAAATCTAACAATAAACCTAAACCTAACCCTAAATCTATCCCTAACCCTAACCCTAACCCTAAACCTAAACCTGACCCTAACCCTAACCCTAATAATAACACTAATCATAACCCAAACACTAACCCTAACCCTAACCCTAAACCTAACCCTAAACCTCACACTATCCCTAATCCTAACACTAAACCCTAAACTTTAAATCTAACCCTAACTCTAACCCTACCTTTAACCCTAACCCTAACCATATCGCTAAACCTAAACCTGACCCTAATCCTAACACTAACCCTATTTCTAATTCTAACCCTAACACTAATCCTAAACTAAAACGTAACCCCCTAATAATAACCCTAACACTAAACCTAACCCTAACCCTAACCCTAACCCTAACCCTAACACTAACCATAACCCCTAACACTAACCCTAACACTAACCCCTAACCCTAACCCTAACCCTAACCCTACCCTTAACCCTAACCCTAACCCTAACCCTAACCCTAATCCTAACCCTAACCCTAACCCTAACCCTAACCCTAACCCTAACCCTAAGCCTAACCCTAACCCTAAACCTAATCCTAACCCCAAACTTAACTCTAATCCTAACCCTAACCCTAACACTAACCCTAACCGTAACCATAACACTAAACTCTAAACCCTAAACCTAATCCACCCTAAACCTTAAACAATCCTAAACCATAAATCTTAGACCCTAAATCCTAAATCTAACAATAAACCTAAACCTAACCCTAAATCTAACCCTAACCCTAACCCTAACCCTAAACCCTCCCTGACCCTAACCCTAACCCTAACCCTAACCCTAACCATTTACCTAACCCTGACCCTAATCCTAACACTAAACCTATTTCTAATTCTAACACTAACACTAATCCTAAACTTAAACCTAACCCCCTAATAATAACCCTAACCCTAACACTAAACCTAACCCCTAACCCTAACCCTAACCCTAACCCTAACCTAACCCTAACCCTAACCCTAACCCTAACCCTAACCCAAACCCTAACACTAACCCTCTAACTTATACCCAAACCTAACCCTAACCCTAACCCTAACCATTACCATAAACCTAACCCTAACCCTAACCCCATCCCTAACCCTAACCCTAACCGTAACCATAACACTAAACTCTAAACCCTAAACCTAATCCACCCTAAACCTTAAACAATCCTAAACCATAAACCTTAAACCCTAAACCCTAAATCTAACAATAAATCTAAACCTAACCCTAAATCTAACCCTAACCCTATTCCTAACCCTAAACCTAACCTTGACCCTAACCCTAACCCTAAACCTAACACTAACCATAACCCTAACACTAACACTAACCCTAACCTTAACCCTAACCCTAACCCTAACCCTAACCCTAACTCTAACCCTAACCCTAACCCTAACCGTAACCATAATACTAAACTCTAAACCCTAAACCTAATCTACCCTAAACCTTAAACAATCCTAAACCTTAAACCTTAAACCCTAAACCCTAAATCTAACAATAAACCTAAACCTAACCCTAAATCTATCCCTAACCATAACCCTAACCCTAAACCTGACCCTAACCCTAACCCTAATAATAACACTAATCATAACCCAAACACTAACCCTAACCCTAACCCTAAACCTAACCCTAAAACTCACACTATCCCTAATCCTAACACTAAACCCTAAACTTTAAATCTAACCCTAACCCTAACCCTACCCTTAACCCTAACCCTAACCATATCGCTAAACCTAACCCTGACCCTAATCCTAACACTAACCCTATTTCTAATTCTAACCCTAACACTAATCCTAAACTAAAACGTAACCCCCTAATAATAACCCTAACACTAAACCTAACCTTAACCCTAACCCTAACCCTAACCCTAACACTAACCCCTAACCCCTAACACTAACCCTAACACTAACCCCTAACCCTAACCCTAACCCTAACCCTAACCTTAACCCTAACCCTAACTCTAACTCTAAACCTATCCCTAAGCCTAACCCTTACCCTAACACTAACACTAACCTTAACCCTAACCCTAACCTTAATCCTCACCCTAACCCTCACCTTAACCCTAAACCTAACCCTAACACTAACCCTAACACCCTAAATCCTAAAGCCTAAACCCCGAAAAAGCCTAAACACTAATTCCAAAAGCACCCTAAACCCTTAACCCCAAACATTATACCCTAAACCCTAAAACACTATACAACCTTAAACCCTAAACCTTAAAATATCCTAAATTATAAATCCTGAACAACCCTAAGACTAAATCATAAACAACCTTAAAAAACCCTAAACAACTCTAAACGCTAAAACCTAAACAACCCTAAACATTAAACAATATTAAACGCTAAACCATATACCCTAAACCTAAACCACCCTAAAACTTAAACAATCCAAAACCCTAAACCTTAAACCATAAACCCTAAATTTTAAACCATGAGTCTAAGAATAACCATAACCCTAACCCTAACCCTAAACCTAAACCTAACCCTAACCCCAACCCTAACCTTAACCCCATAACCCTAACCCTAACCTTAAGGCTAACATATCCCCATAACCCTAACTCTAACCCTAACTCTAACCATAATGCTAACCCTAACCCTAACCCTAACCCTAACCCTAACCCCTTAACCTTAATCCCTAAATCCTAAACCCTGAACAACCATAAATCCTAAACCCTGAACAACCCTAAATCATAAACCCTGAATAACCCTAAACACTAACCTCTAAACAACCCTAAACAACCCTAATCACTAAACCATAAACAACCCTAAACACTAAACCCTAAACAACCCTATACCCTAAACCTTAAACACTAAACCCTAAATAACCCTAAACCCTAAACCATTAACACTATACCCTAAACAACACTAAACACTAAACCCAAAACAACCCTAAAACCTAAACCTTAAACACTAAACCTTAAACAATCCTAAACCCTAAACAATAAATCCTAAACAACCCTAAACTTTTAACCCTAAACACTATACCCTAAACAACCCTAAACCTTAAACAATCCTAAAATCTAAACCCTAAACCCTTAACCTAAACCACCCTAAATCTTAAACAATCCTAAACCCTAAACCTTAAACCCTAAACACTAAACACTAAACTCTAAACCTAACAATAACCATAACCCTAACCCTAACCCCTAACCCTTACCCTAACCCTAACTCTAACCCTAATCCTAACCCTAACCCTAACCCTAACCCTAACCCTAACCCTAACCCTAACCCTAACCTTAACCCTAACCCTAAACCTAACCCTAACCCTAACCTTAACCCTAATCCTAACCCTAACCCTAACCCTTACTGTAACCATAACACTAAACTCTAAACCCTAAACCTAATCCACCCTAAACCTTAAACAATCCTAAACCATAAACCTTAGACCCTAAATCCTAAATCTAACAATAAACCTAAACCTAACCCTAAATCTAACCCTAACCCTAACCCTAACCCTAAACCCTCCCTGACCCTAACCCTAACCCTAACCCTAACCCTAACCCTAAACCTAACCCTGACCCTAATCCTAACACTAACCCTATTTCTAATTCTAACCCTAACAATAATCCTAAACTTAAACCTAACCCCCTAATAATAACCCTAACCCTAACCTATCCCTAACCTTAACCCTAACCCTAACCCTAACACTAACCCCTAACCCTTACCCTAACCCTAACCCTAACCCTAACCTTAACCATTACCCTAACCCTAACCCTAAGCCTTACCCTAATCCTAACCCTAACCCTAACACTAACCGTAACCATAACACTAAACTCTAAACCCAAACCTAATCCACCCTAAACCTTAAACAATCCTAAACCATAAACCTTAAACCCTAAACCCTAAATCTAACAATAAACCTAAACCTGACCCTAAATCTAACCCTAACCCTAACCCTAACCCTAAACCTATCCCTGACCCTAACCCTAACCCTAATCCTAACACTAACCATAACCCTAACCCTAACCCTAACCCTAACCTTAACCCTAACCCTAACCCTAACCCTAACCCTAACCCTAACCCTAACCCTAACCCTAACCCTAACCCTAACCCCTTAACCTTAATCCCTAAATCCTAAACCCTGAACAATCATAAATCCTAAACCCTGAATAACCCTAAATCATAAACACTGAATAACCCTAAACACTAACCTCTAAACAACCCTAAACAACCCTAATCACTAAACCATAAACAACCCTAAACACTAAACCCTAAACAACCCTATACCCTAAACCGTAAACACTAAACCATAAATAACCCTAAACCCTAAACCATTAACACTATACCCTAAACAACACTAAACACTAAACCCAAAACAACCCTAAAACCTAAACATTAAACACTAAACCTTAAACAATTCTAAACCCTAAACACTAAACCCTAAACAACCCTAAAGTTTTAACCCTAAACACTATACCCTAAACAACCCTAAACGTTAAACAATCCTAAACTCTAAACCCTAAACCCTTAACCTAAACCACCCTAAATCTTAAACAATCCTAAACCCTAAACCTTAAACCCTAAACACTAAACCCTAAACCCTAACCCTAACAATAACCATAACCCTAACCCTAACCCTAACCCTAACCCTAACCCTAATCCTAACCCTAACCCTAACCCTAACCCTAACCCTAACCCTAACCCTAAACCTAATCCTAACCCTAACCTTAACCGTAATCCTAACCCTAACCCTAACCCTAACCCTAACTGTAACCATAACACTAAACTCTAAACCCTAAACCTAATCCACCCTAAACCTTAAACAATCCTAAACCATAAACCTTAGACCCTAAATCCTAAATCTAACAATAAACCTAAACCTGACCCTAAATCTAACCCTAACCCTAACCCTAACCCTAAACCATCCCTGACCCTAACCCTAACCCTAACACTAACCCTAAACCTAACCCTGACCCTAATCCTAACACTAACCCTATTTCTAATTCTAACCCTAACACTAATCCTAAACTTAAACCTAACCCCCTAATAATAACCCTAACCCTAACACTAACCCTAACCCCTAACCCTAACCCTAACCCTAACCCTTTACATTACCCTAACCCTAACCCTAACCCTAACCCTAACACTAACCGTAACCATAACACTAAACTCTAAACCCGAAACCTAATCCACCCTAAACCTTAAACAATCCTAAACCATAAACCTTAAACCATAAACCCTAAATGTAACAATAAACCTAAACCTGATCCTAAATCTAACCCTAACCCTAACCCTAACCCTAAACCTGACCCTGACCCTAACCCTAACCCTAATCCTAACACTAACCATAACCCTAACCCTAACCCTAACCCTAACCTTAACCCTAACCCTAACCCTAACCCTAACCCTAACCCTAACCCTAACCCCTTAACCTTAATCCCTAAATCCTAAACCCTGAACAACCATAAATCCTAAACCCTGAACAACCCTAAATCATAAACCCTGAATAACCGTAAACACTAACCTCTAAACAACCCTAAACAACCCTAATCACTAAACCATAAACAACCCTAAACACTAAACCCTAAACAACCCTATACCCTAAACCGTAAACACTAAACCCTAAATAACCCTAAACCCTAAACCATTAACACTATACCCTAATCAACACTAAACACTAAACCCAAAACAACCCTAAAACCTAAACATTAAACACTAAACCTTAAACAATTCTAAACCCTAAACACTAAACCCTAAACAACCCTAAAGTATTAACCCTAAACAATATACCCTAAACAACCCTAAACCTTAAACAATCCTAAACTCTAAACCCTAAACCCTTAACCTAAACCACCCTAAATCTTAAACAATCCTAAACCCTAAACCTTAAACCCTAAACACTAAACCCTAAACCCTAACCCTAACAATAACCATAACCCTAACTCTAACCCCCAACCCTTACCCTAACCCTAACCCTAAACCTAATCCTAACACTAACCTTAACTGTAATCCTAACCCTAACCCTAACCCTAACCCTAACCGTAACCATAACACTAAACTCTAAACCCTAAACCTAATCCACCCTAAACCTTAAACAATCCTAAACCATAAACCTTAGACCCTAAATCCTAAATCTAACAATAAACCTAAACCTAACCCTAAATCTAACCCTAACCTTAACCCTAACCCTAAACCCTCCCTGACCCTAACCCTAACACTGACCCTAACCCTAACCCTAAACCTAACCCTGACCCTAATCCTAACACTAACCCTATTTCTAATTCTAACCCTAACACTAATCCTAAACTTAAACCTAACCCCCTAATAATAACCCTAACCCTAACACTAACCCTAACCCCTAACCCTAACCCTAACCCTAACCCTAAACATTACCCTAACCCTAACCCTAACCCTAACCCTAACCCTAACACTAACACTAACCGTAACCATAACACTAAACTCTAAACCTTAACCTAATCCACCCTAAACCTTAAACAATCCTAAACCATAAACCTTAAACCCTAAACCCTAAATCTAACAATAAACCTAAACCTGACCCTAAATCTAACCCTAACCCTAACCCTAACCCTAAACCTAACCCTGACCCTAACCCTAACCCTAAACCTAACACTAACCATAACCCTAACACTAACACTAACCCTAACCTTAACCCTAACCCTAACCCTAACCCTAACTCTAACCCTAACCCTAACCCTAACCGTAACCATAATACTAAACTCTAAACCCTAAACCTAATCTACCCTAAACCTTAAACAATCCTAAACCTTAAACCTTAAACCCTAAACCCTAAATCTAACAATAAACCTAAACCTAACCCTAAATCTAACCCTAACCCTAACCCTAACCCTAACCCCTTAACCTTAATCCCTAAATCCTAAACCCTGAACAACAATAAATCCTAAACCCTGAACAACCCTAAATCATAAAGCCTGATTAACCCTAGACACTAACCTCTAAACAACCCTAAACAACCCTAATCACTAAACCATAAACAACCCTAAACACTAAACCCTAAACAACCCTATACCCTAAACCTTCAACACTAAACCCTAAATAACCCTAAACCCTAAACCATTAACACTCTACCCTAAAGAACACTAAACACTAAACCCAAAACAACCCTAAAACCTAAACCTTAAACACTAAACCTTAAACAACCCTAAACCCTAAACACCAAACCCTAAACAACCCTAAACTTTTAACCCTAAACTCTATACCCTAAACAACACTAAACCTTAAACAATCCTAAACTCTAAACGCTAAACCCTTAACCTAAACCAACCGAAATCTTAAACAATCCTAAACCCTAAACCTTAAACCCTAAACACTAAACTCTATACCCGAAACCTAATCCACCCTAAACCTTAAACAATCCTAAACCATAAACCTTAAACCCTAAACCCTAAATCTAACAATAAACCTAAACCTAACCCTAAATCTAACCCTAACCCTAAACCCTTTCTGACCCTAACCCTAACCCTAACCTTAAGCCTAACATAACCACATAACCCTAACCCTAACCCTCACCCTAACCCTAACCCTAACCCTAACCCTAACCCTAACCCTAACCCTAACCCCTAACCCCTAACACTAACCCTAACCCTAACCCCTAACCCTAACCCTAACCCTAACCCTAACCCTAACCCTAAACTTACCCTAACCCTAACACTAACCCTAACCCTAAACCTAACCCTAACTCTAACCCTAACCTTAACCCTAACCCTAACCTTCACACTAACCTTATCCCTAACCCCTAACCCTTACCCTAACCCTAACCCTAACCCTAACCCTAAACCTAACCCTCTCCCTAACCCTAACCGTAACCCTAACCCTAACCCTAACCCTAACCCTAACCCTAAACCTTCCTAACCCTAACCTTAACCCTAATCCTAAACCTAACCCTAACCCTAACCCTAACCGTAACCATAACACTAACCTCTAAACCCTAAACCTAATCCTCCCTAAACCTTAAACAATCCTAAACCATAAACCGTAGACCCTAAACCCTAAATCTAACAATAAACCTAAACCTAACCCTAAATCTAACCCTAACCCTAACCCTAACCCTAAACCCTCCCTGACCCTAACCCTAACCCTAACCCTAACACTAACCATAAACCTAACCCTGACCCTAATCCTAACACTAAACCTATTTCTAATTCTAACCCTAACACTAATCCTAAACTTAAACCTAACCCCCTAATAATAACCCTAACCCTAACACTAACCCTAACCCCTAACCCTAACCCTAACCCTAACCCTAACCTAACCCTAACACTAACACTAACCCTAACCCAAACCCTAACACTAACCCCCTAACTTTTACCCTAACCCTAACCCTAACCCCAACCCTAAACCTTACCATAACCCTAACCCTAACCATAACCCCATCCCTAACCCTAACCCTAACCGTAACCATAACACTAAACTCTAAACCCTAAACCTAATCCACCCTAAACCTTAAACAATCCTAAACCATAAACCTTAAACCCTAAACCCTAAATCTAACAATAAACCTAAACCTAACCCTAAATATAACCCTAACCCTAACCCTAACCCTAAACCTAAACCTGACCCTAACCCTAACCCTAATCCTAACACTAATCATAACCCAAACACTAACCCTAACCCTAACCCTAAACCTAACCCTAAACCTCACACTATCCCTAATCCTAACACTAAACCCTAAACTTTAAATCTAACCCTAACCCTAACCCTACCCTTAACCCTATCCCTAACCCTATCCCTAAACCTAACCCTGACCCTAATCCTAACACTAACCCTATTTCTAATTCTAACCCTAACACTAATCCTAAACTAAAACCTAACCCCCTAATAATAACCCTAACACTAAACCTAACCCTAACCCTAACCCTAACCCTAACACTAACCCTAACACTAACCCCTAACCCCTAACACTAACCCTAACCCTAACCCCTAACCCTAACCCTAACCCTAACCCTAACCCTAACCCTAACCCTAACCCTAACCCTAACCCTATCCCTAACCCTAACCCTTACCCTAACACTAACACTAACCTTAACCCTAACCCTAACATTAACCCTCACCCTAACCCTCACCTTAACCCTAAACCTAACCCTAACACTAACCCTAAAACCCTAAATCCTAAACCCTAAACCCCAAAAAACCCTAAACACTAATTCCAAAAGCACCCTAAACCCTAAACTATAAACACTAAACGCTAAAAAACCCTAAACCCTAAACCCTAAACACTAAACCCTAAACAAGCCTAAACCCTAAAACCATTAACACTATACCCTAAACAACCCTAAACCCTTAACCCTAAACATTATACCCTAAACCCTAAAACACTATACAACCTTAAACCCTAAACCTTAAAATATCCTAAATCATAAATCCTGAACAACCCTAAACACTAAATTATAAACAACCCTAAAAAACCCTAAACAACTCTAAACGCTAAAACCTAAACAACCCTAACCATTAAACAATCTTAAACGCTAAATTCTATACCCTAAACCTAAACCACCCTAAAACTTAAACAATCCTAAACCCTAAACCTTAAACCATAAGCCCTAAATTTTAAACCATAAATCTAAGAATAACCATAACCCTAACCCTAACCCTAAACCTAAACCTAACCCTAAACCCAACCCTAACCTTAACCCCATAACCCTAACCCTAACCTTAAGCCTAACATAACCCCATAACCCTAACTCTAACCCTAACTCTAACCCTAATGCTAACCCTAACCCTAACCCTAACCCTAATCCTAACCCTAACCCCTCAACCTTAATCCCTAAATCCTAGACCCTGAACAACCATAAATCCTAAACCCTGAACAACCCTAAATCATAAACCCTGAATAACCCTAAACACTAACCTCTAAACAACCCTAAACAACCCTAATCACTAAACCATAAACAACCCTAAACACTAAACCCTAAACAACCCTATACCCTAAACATTAAACACTAAACCCTAAATAACCCTAAACCCTAAACCATTAACACTATACCCTAAACAACACTAAACACTAAACCCAAAAGAACCCTAAAACCTAAACCTTAAACACTAAACCTTAAACAACCTTAAACGCTAAACACTAAACCCTAAACAACCCTAAACTTTTAACCCTAAACACTATACCCTAAACAACCCTAAACCTTAAACAATCCTAAACTCTAAACCCTAAACCCTTAACCTAAACCACCCTAAATCTTAAACAATCATAAACCCTAAACCTTAAACCCTAAACACTAAACCCTAAACCCTAAACCTAACAATAACCATAACCCTAACCCTAACCCCTAACCCTTACCCTAACCCTAACCCTAACCCTAATCCTAACCCTAACCCTAACCCTAACCCTAACCCTAACCCTAACCCTAACACTAACCCTAACCCTAAACCTAATCCTAACCCCAACCTTAACCCTAATCCTAACCCTAACCCTAACCCTAACCGTAACCATAACACTAAACTCTAAACCCTAAACCTAATCCACCCTAAACCTTAAACAATCCTAAACCATAAACCTTAGACCCTAAATCCTAAATCTAACAATAAACCTAAACCTAACCCTAAATCTAACCCTAACCCTAACCCTAACCCTAAACATAACCCTGACCCTAATCCTAACACTAACCCTATTTCTACTTCTAATCCTAACACTAATCCTAAACTTAAACCTAACCCCCTATAATAACCCTAACCCTAACACTAACCCTAACCCCTAACCCTAACTCTAACCCTAACCCTAACCTAACCCTAACCCTAACCCTAACCCAAACCCTAACACTAACCCCCTAACTTTTACCCTAACCATAACCCTAACCCTAACCCTAACCATTACCATAAACCTAACCCTAACCCTAACCCCATCCCTAACCCTAACCCTAACCGTAACCATAACACTAAACTCTAAACCCTAAACCTATTCCACCCTAAACCTTAAACAATCCTAAACCATACACCTTAAACCCTAAACCCTAAATCTAACAATAAATCTAAACCTAACCCTAAATCTAACCCTAACCCTATCCCTAACCCTAAACCTAACCCTGACCCTAACCCTAACCCTAATCCTAACACTAACCATAACCCTAACCCTAACCCTAACCCTAACCCTAACCCTAACCCTAACCCTAACCCTAACCCTAACCCTAAACCTAATCCTAACCCTAACCTTAACCTAATCCTAACCCTAACCCTAACCCTAACCCTAACCCTTACCCTAACACTAACACTAACCTTAACCCTAACCCTAACCTTAACCCTCACCCTAACCCTCACCTTAACCCTAAACCTAACTCTAACACTAACCCTAACACCCTAAATCCTAAAACCTAAACTTCGAAAAACCCTAAACTCTAATTCCAAAAGCACCCTAAACCCTTAACCCTAAACATTATACCCTAAACCCTAAAACACTATACAACTTTAAAACCTAAACCTTAAAATATCCTAAATCATAAATCCTGAACAACCCTAAACACTAAATCATAAACAACCCTAAAAAACCCTAAACAACTCTAAACGCTAAAACCTAAAAAACCCTAACCATTAAACAATCTTAAACGCTAAACCCTATACCCTAAACCTAAACCACCCTAAAACTTAAACAATCCTAAACCCTAAACCTTAAACCATAAACCCTAAATTTTAAACGATAAATCTAAGAATAACCATAACCCTAACCCTAACCCTAAACCTAAACCTAACCCTAACCCCAACCCTAACCTTAACCCCATAACCCTAACCCTAACCTTAAGCCTAACATAACCCCATAACCTTAACTCTAACCCTGACTCTAACCCTAATGCTAACCCTAACCCTTACCCTAACCCTAACCTTAACCCCTTAACCTTGATCCCCCAAGGGCCCTAACATCGGCCCTACCATCGGCCCTAGCAAGGGCCCTAGCAACGGCCCTAGCAACGGCTCTAGCAACGGCCCTAACAAGGGCCCTAACCACGGCCCTAGCAACGGCCCTAGCAACGGCCCTAGCAACGGCCCTAGCAACGGCCCTAGCAACGGCCCTAGCAACGGCCCTAGCAACGGCCCAAACAAGGGCCCTAACAACGGCCCTAGCAACGGCCCTAGCAACGGCCCTAGCAACGGCCCTAACAAGGGCCCTAGCAACGGCCCAAACAAGGGCCCTAACAACGGCCCAAACAAGGGCCCTAACAACGGCGCTAACAACGGCCCTAGCAACGGCCCTAGCAACGGCCCTAACAAGGGCCCTAGCAACGGACCTAACAAGGGCCGTAGCAACGGCCCTAGCAACAGCCCTAGCAACGGCCTTAGCAACGGCCCTAACAAGGGCCCTAGCAACGGACCTAACAAGGGCCCTAGCAACGGCCCTAGCAACGGCCCTAGCAACGGCCCTAGCAACGGCCCTAGCAAAGGCCCAAACAAGGGCCCTAGCAACGGCCCAAACAAGGGCCCTAGCAACGGCCCTGACAACAGCCCTAGCAACGGCCCTAACAAGGGCCCAAACAACGGCCCTAACAACGACCCTTGCAACGGCCCTAGCAACGGCCCTAGCAACAGCTTTAGCAACGGCCCTAACAACGGACCTAGCAACGGCCCTAACAAGGGCCCTAGCAACGGCCCTAGCAACGGCCTTAGCAACGGGCCTAACAAGGGCTCTAGCAACGGCCCTAACAACGGCCCTTGCAACGGCCCTAGCAAAGGCCCTAGCAACGGCCCTAGCAACGGCCCTAGCAACGGCCCTAACAAGGGCCCTAGCAACGGCCCTAACAACGGCCCTAGCAACAGCCCTAACAAGGGCCCTAACAACGGCCCTAGCAACGGCCCTAGCAACGGCCCTAACAAGGGCCCTAGCAACGGCCCTAGCAACGGCCCTAGCAACGGCCCTAAAAAGGGCCCTAGCAACGGCCCTAACAACGGCCCTTGCAACGGCCCTAGCAACGGCCCTAGCAACAGCCCTAACAACGGCCCTAACAACGGCCCTAGCAACGGCCCTAGCAACGGCCCTAACAACGGCCCTAGCAACGGCCCTAGCAACGGCCCTAGCAACGGCCCTAACAACGGACCTAACCACGGCCCTAGCAACGGCCCTAGCAACGGCCCTAACAACGGCCCTAGCAACGGCCCTAACAAAGGCCCTAGCAACGGCCCTAGCAACGGCCCAAACAACGGCCCTAACCACGGCCATAGCAACGGCCCTAGCAACGGCTTTAACAACGGCCCTAGCAACGGCCCTAACAACGGCCCTAGCAACGGCCCTCGCAACGGCCCTAGCAACGGCCTTACCAAAGGCCCTAGCAACGGCCCTTGCAATGGCCCTAACAAGGTCCCTAGCAACGGCCCTAGCAACGGCCCTAGCAACGGCCCTAGCAACGACCCTAACAAGGGCCCTAGCAACGGCCCTAGCAACGGCCCTAGCAACGGACCTAACAACGGCCCTAGCAACGGCCCTAGAAACTGCCCTAGCAACGGCCCTAAAAAGGGCCCTAGCAACGGCCCTAACAACGGCCCTTGCAACGGCCCTAGCAACGGCCCTAGCAAGAGCCCTAACAACGGCCCTAACAACGGCCCTAGCAACGGCCCTAGCAACGGCCCTAACAACGGCCCTAGCAACGGCCCTAGCAACGGCCCTAGCAACGGCCCTAACAACGGCCCTAACCACGGCCCTAGCAACGGCCCTAGCAACGGCCCTAGCAACGGCCCGAGCAACGGCCCTAGCAACGGCCCTAACAAAGGCCCTAGCAACGGCCCTAGCAACGGCCCAAACAACGGCCCTAACCACGGCCCTAGCAACGGCCCTAGCAACGGCCCTAACAACGGCCCTAGCAACGGCCCTAACAAGGGCCTTTGAAACGGCCCTAGCAACGGCCCTAGCAACGGCCCTAACAAGGGCCCTAGCAACGGCCCTAGCAACGGCCCTAACAACGGCCCTAGCAACAGCCCTACTAACGGCCCTAACAACTGACATAACAACGGCCCTAGCAACGGCCCTAGCAACGGCCCTAACAATGGCCCTAACAACGGCCGTAACAACGGCCCTAGCAACGGCCCTAGCAACGGCCCTAACAAGGGCCCTAGCAACGGCCCTAACAAGGGCCCTAGCAACGGCCCTAACAAGGGCCCTAGCAACGGCCCTAGCAACGGCCCTAGCAACGGCCCTAACAACGGCCCTAGCAACGGCCCTACCAACGGCCCTAACAACGGCCCTAACAACGGCCCTAGCAACGGCCCTAGCAACGGCCCTACCAACGGCCCTACCAACGGCCCTAACAACGGCCCTAGCAACGGCCCTAACAACGGCCCTAGCAATGGCCCTAGCAACGGCCCTAACAAGGGCCCTAGCAACAGCCCTAACAAGGGCCCTAGCAACGACCCTAACAAGGGCCCTAGCAACGGCCCTAACATGGGCCCTAGCAACGGCCCTAACAAGGGCCCTAGCAACGGCCCTAACAAGGGCCCTAGCAACGGCCCTAGCAACGGCCCTAGCAACGGCCCTAGCAACGGCCCTAACTACGGCCTTTGAAACGGCCCTAGCAACGGCCCTAGCAACGGCCCTAACAAGGGCCCTAGCAACGGCCCTAACAACGGCCTTTGAAACGGCCCTAGCAACGGCCCTAGCAACGGCCCTAACAAGGGCCCTAGCAACGGCCCTAGCAACGGCCCTAGCAACGGCCCTACCAACGGCCCTACCAACGGCCCTAACAAGGGCCCTAACAACGGCCGTAACAACGGCCCTAGCAACACCCTAGCAACGGCCCTAACAAGGGGCCTAGCAACGGCCCTAACAAGGGCCCTAGCAACGGCCCTAACAAGGGCCCTAGCAACGGCCCTAACAAGGGCCCTAGCAATGGCCCTAGCAACGGCCCTAGCTACGGCCCTAGCAACGGCCCTAGCAACGGCCATTGCAACGGCCCTAGCAACGGCCCTAGCAACGGCCGTAGCAACGGCCCTAGCAACGGCCCTAGCAACGGCCCTAACAAGGGTCCTAGAAACGGCCCTAGCAACGGCCCTAACAACGGCCCTAGCAACGGCCCTAGCAACGGCCCTAGCAACGGCCCTAACAAGGGCCCTAGTAACGGCCCTAAGAACGGCCCTTGAAACGGCCCTAGGAACAACCCTAGCTACGGCCCTAGCAACGGCCCTAGCAACGGCCCTAACAAGGGCCCTAGCAACGGCCCTAACAACGGCCTTTGAAACGGCCCTAGCAACGGCCCTAGAAACGGCCCTAGCAACGGCCCTAACAACGGCCCTAACAACGGCCCTAGCAACGGCCCTAGCAACGGCCCTAACAACGGCCCTAGCAACGGCCCTAGCAACGGCCCTATCAACGGCCCTAACAACGGCCCTAACCACGGCCCTAGCAACGGCCCTAGCAACGGCCCTAGCAACGGCCCTAGCAACGGCCCTAACAAGGGCCCTAGCAACGGCCCTAGCAACGGCCCTAACAACGGCCTTTGAAACGGCCCTAGCAACGGCCCTAGCAACGGCCCTAACAAGGGCCCTAGCAACGGCCTAAACAAGGGCCCTAACAACGACCCTAACAACGGCCCTAGCAACGGCCCTAGCAACGGCCCTACCAATGGCCCTACCAACGGCCCTAACAAGGGCCCTAGCAACGGCCCTAACAAGGGCCCTAGCAACGGCCCTAACAAGGGCCCTTGCAACGGCCCTAGCAACGGCCCTAGCTACGGCCCTAGCAACGGCCCTAGCAACGGCTATAGCAACGGCCCTAGCAACGGCCCTAGCAACGGCCGTAGCAACGGCCCTAGCAACGGCCCTAGCAACGGCCCTAACAAGGGTCCTAGAAACGGCCCTAGCAACGGCCCTAGCAACGGCCCTAGCAACGGCCCTAACAAGGGCCCTAGCAACGGCCCTAAGAACGGCCCTTGAAACGGCCCTAGGAACAACCCTAGCAACGGCCCTAGCAACGGCCCTAGCAACGGCCCTAACAAGGGCCCTAGCAACGGCCCTAACAACTGCCTTTGAAACGGCCCTAGCAACGGCCCTAGCAACGGCCCTAACAAGGGCCCTAGCAACGGCCTAAACAAGGGCCCTAACAACGACCCTAACAACGGCCCTAGCAACGGCCATACCAACGGCCCTACCAACGGCCCTACCACCGGCCCTAACAAGTGCCCTAGCAACGGCCCTAGCAACGGCCCTAACAAGGGCCCTAGCAACGGCCCTAGCAACGGCCCTAGCCACGGCCATAGCAACGGCCCTAGCAACGGCCCTAGCAAAGGCCGTAGCAACGGACCTAGCAACGGCCCTAGCAACGGCCCTAACAAGGGTCCTAGAAACGGCCCTAGCAACGGCCCTAGCAACGGCCCTAGCAACGGCCCTAGCAACGGCCCTAACAAGGGCCCTAGCAACGGCCCTAAGAACGGCCCTTGAAACGGCCCTAGGAACAACCCTAGCAACGGCCCTAGCAACGGCCCTAGCAACGGCCCTAACAAGGGCCCTAGCAACGGCCCTAACAACGGCCTTTGAAACGGCCCTAGCAACGGCCCTAGCAACGGCCCTAACAAGGGCCCTAGCAACGGCCCAAACAAGGGCCCTAACAACGACCCTAACAACGGCCCTAGCAACGGCCCTAGCAACAGCCCTAACAAGGGCCCTAGCAACGGCCCTAGCAACGGCCCTAACAACGGCCCTAGCAACGGCCCTAGCAACGGCCCTAACAACGGCCCTACCAACGGCCCTAACAACGAGCCTAGCAACGGCCCTACCAAAGGCCCTAGCAACGGCCCTACCAAAGGCCCTAGCAACGGCCCTTGCAATGGCCCTAACAAGGTCCCTAGCAACGACCCTAGCAACGGCCTTAGCAACGGCCCTAACAAGGGCCCTAGCAACGGCCCTAACAACGGCCCTTGAATCGGCCCTAGGAACAACCCTAGCAACGGCCCTAGCAACGGCCCTAGCAACGGCCCTAACAACGGCCCTAGCTACGGCCCTAACAAGGGCCCTAGCAACGGCCCTAACAACGGCCTTTGAAACGGCCCTAGCAACGGCCCTAGCAACGGCCCTAACAAGGGCCCTAGCAACGGCCCTAACCAGGGCCCTAGCAACGGCCCTAGCAACGGCCCTAGAAACGGCCCTAGCTACGGCCCTAGCAACGGCCCTAACAAGGGCCCTAGCAACGGCCTAAACAAGGGCCCTAGCAACGGCCCTAACAAGGGCCATAGCAACGGCCCTAGCAACGGCCCTAGCAACGGCCCTAGCAATGGCCCTAGCCACGGCCCTAACAAGGGCCCTAGCAACGGCCCTAGCAACGGCCCTAACAACGGCCCTAGCAACGGCCCTAGCAACGGCCCTAGCAACGGCCCTAGCAACGGCCCTAACAAGGGCCCTAACAACGGCCCTAGCTACAGCCCTAGCAACGGCCCTAGCAACGGCCCTAGCAACGGCCCTAGCAACGGCCCTAACAACGGCCCTTGAAACGGCCCTAGGAAAAACCCTAGCAACGGCCCTAGCAACGGCCCTAGCAACGGCCCTAACAAGGGCCCTAGCAACGGCCCTAACAACGGCCTTTGAAACGACCCTAGCAACGGCCCTAGCAACGGCCCTAACAAGGGCCCTAGCAACGGCCTAAACAAGGGCCCTAACAGCGACCCTAACAACGGCCCTAGCAACGGCCCTAGCAACGGCCCTACCAACGGCCCTACCAACGGCCCTAACAAGGGCCCTAGCAACGGCCCTAGCAACGGCCCTAGCAACGGCCCTAGCAACGGCCCTAGCAACGGCCGTAGCAACGGCCCTAGCAACGGCCCTAGCAACGGCCCTAACAAGGGTCCTAGAAACGGCCCTAGCAACGGCCCTAACTACGGCCTTTGAAACGGCCCTAGCAACGGCCCTAGCAACGGCCCTAACAAGGGCCCTAGCAACGGCCCTAACAACGGCCTTTGAAACGGCCCTAGCAACGGCCCTAGCAACGGCCCTAACAAGGGCCCTAGCAACGGCCCTAGCAACGGCCCTAGCAACGGCCCTGCCAACGGCCCTAACAAGGGCCCTATCAAAGGCCCTAACAAGGGCCCTAGCAACGGCCCAAGCAACGGCCCTAGCAACGGCCCTAACAAGGGCCCTAGCAACGGCCCTAACAACGGCCTTTGAAACGGCCCTAGCAACGGCCCTAGCAACGGCCCTAACAAGGGCCCTAACAACGGCCCAAACAAGGGCCCCAACAACGACCCTAACAACGGCCCTAGCAACGGCCCTAGCAACGGTCCAAACAAGGGCCCTAGCAACGGCCCTAGCAACGGCCCTAACAACGGCCCTAGCAACGGCCCTAGCAACGACCCTAAGAACGGCCCTAACAACGAGCCTAGCAACGGCCCTAACAAGGGCCCTAGCAACGGCCCTAGCAACGGCCCTAGCTACGGCCCTAACAAGGGCCCTAGCAACGGCCCTAACAAGGGCCCTAGCAACGGCCCTTGCAACGGCCCTAGCAACGGCCCTAGCAAAGGCCCTAGCAACGGCCCTAACAACGGCCTTTGAAACGGCCCTAGCTCGGCCCTAACAAGGGCCCTAGCAACGGCCCTAGCAACGGCCCTAGCAACGGCCCTAGCTACGGCCCTAGCAACGGCCTTTGAAACGGCCCTAGCAACGGCCCTAGCAACGGCCCTAACAAGGGCCCTAACAACGGCCCAAACAAGGGCCCCAACAACGACCCTAACAACGGCCCTAGCAACGGCCCTAGCAACGGTCCAAACAAGGGCCCTAGCAACGGCCCTAGCAACGGCCCTAACAAGGGCCCTAGCAATGGCCCTAGCAACGGCCCTAGCAACGGCCCTAGCTACGGCCCTAGCAACGGCCCTAACAAGGGCCCTAGCAACGGCCCTAGCAACGGCCCTAGCTACGGCCCTAACAAGGGCCCTAGCAACGGCCCTAACAAGGGCCCTAGCAACGGCCCTTGCAACGGCCCTAGCAACGGCCCTAGCAAAGGCCCTAGCAACGGCCCTAACAACGGCCTTTGAAACGGCCCTAGCTCGGCCCTAACAAGGGCCCTAGCAACGGCCCTAGCAACGGCCCTAGCAACGGCCCTAGCTACGGCCCTAGCAACGGCCCTAACAAGGGCCCTAGCAACGGCCCTAGTAATGGCCCTAACAAGGGCCGTAGCAACGGCCCTAACAAGTGCCCTAGCAACGGCCCGAACAAGGGCCCTAGCAACGGCCCTAACAACGGCCCTAACAAGGGCCGTAGCAACGGCCCTAACAAGGGCCCTAGCAACGGTCCTAACAAGGGCCCTAGCAACGGCCCTAGTAACGGCCCTAACAAGAGCCGTAGCAACGGCCCTAGCAACGGCCCTAGCAACGGCCCTAGCAACGGCCCTAACAAGGGCCCTAGCAAAGGCCCTAACAAGGGCCGTAGCAACGGTCCTAACAAGGGCCCTAGCAACGCCCCTAACAAGGGCCCTAGCAACGGCCCTAACAAGGGCCCTAGCAACGGCCCTAGCAACGGCCCTAGCAACGGCCCTAGCAACGGCCCTAACAAGGGCCCTAGCAACGGCCCTAGCAACGGCCCTAACAACGGCCCTAACAAAGGCCCTAGCAACGGCCCTAGCAACGGCCCCAACAAGGGCCCTAGCAACGGCCCTAGCAACGGCCCTAGCTACGGCCCTAGCAACGGCCCTTAAAAGGGCCCTAGCAACGGCCCTAGCAACGGCCCTAGCAACGGCCCTAGCAACGGCCCTAACAAGGGCCCTAGCAACGGCCCCTGCAAAGGCCCTAACAAGGGCCCTAGCAACGGCCCTAGCAACGGCCCTAACAACGGCCCTAGCAACGGCCCTAGCAACGGCCCTAACAACGGCCCTAGCAACGGCCCTAACAAGGGCCCTAGCAACGGCCCTAACAACGGCCCTTGAAACGGCCCTAGGAACAACCCTAGAAACGGCCCTAGCAACGGCCCTAGCAACGGCCCTAACAACGGCCCTAGCAACGGCCCTAACAACGGCCCTAGCGACGGCCCTAACAACGGCCCTTGAAACGGCCCTAGCAACGGCCCTAGCAACGGCCCTAACAAGGGCCCTATCAACGGCCCTAACAAGGGCCCTAGCAACGGCCCAAACAAAGGCCCTAGCAACGGCCCTAACAAGGGCCCTAGCAACGGCCCTTACAACGGCCCTAACAACGGCCTTGACAACGGTCCAAACAACGGTTCTGACAACGGACCTAACAACGGCCCTAGCAACGGCCCTAACAACGGCCCTAGCAATGGCCCTAACAAGGGCCCTAGCAACGGCCCTAACAACGGCCCTTGCAACGGCCCTAGCAACGGCCCTAGCAACGACCCAAGCAACGGCCCTAACGAGGGCCCTAGCAACGGCCCTAACAAGGGCCCTAGCAACGGCCCTAACAACGGCCCTTGAAACGGCCCTAGGAACAACCCTAGCAACGGCCCTAGCAACGGCCCTAGCAACGGCCCTAGCAACGGCCCTAGCAACGGTTCTAGCAACGGCCCTAGCAACGGCCCTAGCAACGGCCCTAGCAACGGCCCTAGCAACGGCCCTAACAACGGCCCTAGCAACGGCCCTAACAAGAGCCCTAGCAACGGCCCTAACAACGGTCCTTGAAACGGCCCTAACAATGGCCATAGAAACGGCCCTAACAACGGCCCTAGCAACGGCCCTAGCATCGGTTCTAGCAACGGCCCTAGCAACGGCCCTAGCAACGGCCCTAGCAACGGCCCTAGCAACGGCCCTAACAACGGCCCTAGCAAAGGCCCTAACAACGGCCATATCAACGGCCCTAACAAGGGCCCTAGCAATGGCCCTAATAACGGCCCTAACAACGGCCCTAGAAACGGCCATAGCAACGGCCATAGCAACGGCCCTAGCAACGGCCCTAGCAACGGCCCTAGCAACGGCCTTTGCAACGGCCCTAGCAACGGCCCTAGCAACGGCCCTAGCAACGGCCCTAACAACGGCCCTAGCAACGGCCCTAGCAACGGCCCTAGCAACGGCCCTAGCAAAGGCTCTAGCAACGGCCTTAACAAGGGCCCTTGCAACGGCCCTAGCAACGGCCCTAGCAACGGCCCTAGCAAAGGCCCTAACAACGGCCATTCAATGGCCCTAACAACGGCCCTAGCAACGGCCCTAACAACGGCCCTAACAACGGCCCTAGAAACGGCCCTAACAACGGCCCTAGCAAAGGCCCTAACAACGGCCATAGCAACCGTTCTAACAACGGCCCTAGCAACGGCCCTAGCAACGGCCCAAGCAACGGCCCTAACAAGGGCCCTAACAACTGCCCTAACAACGGCCCTAGCAACGGCCCTAGCAACGGCCCTAACAAGGGCCCTAACAACGGCCCTAACAAGGGCCCTAGCAACGGCCCTAACAAGGGCCCTAGCAACGGCCCTAGCAACGGCCCTAGCAACGGCCCTAGCTACGGCCCTAGCAACGGCCCTAACAAGGGCCCTAGCAACGGCCCTAGCAACGGACCTAACAACGGCCCTAGCAACGGCCCTAACAACGGCCCTAGCAACGGCCCTAACAACGGCCCTAGCAATGGCCCTAACAAGGGCCCTAGCAACGGCCCTAACAACGGCCCTTGCAACGGCCCTAGCAACGGCCCTAGCAACGACCCTAGCAACGGCCCTAACGAGGGCCCTAGCAACGGCCCTAACAAGGGCCCTAGCAACGGCCCTAACAACGGCCCTTGAAACGGCCCTAGGAACAACCCTAGCAACGGCCCTAGCAACGGCCCTAGCAACGGCCCTAGCAACGGTTCTAGCAACGGCCCTAGCAACGGCCCTAGCATCGGCCCTAGCAACGGCCCTAGCAACGGCCCTAACAACGGCCCTAGCAACGGCCCTAACAAGAGCCCTAGCAACGGCCCTAACAACGGTCCTTGAAACGGCCCTAACAATGGCCCTAGAAACGGCCCTAACAACGGCCCTAGCAACGGCCCTAACAAGGGCCCTAGCAACGGCCCTAACAACGGCCATATCAACGGCCCTAACAAGGGCCCTAGCAACGGCCCTAATAACGGCCCTAACAACGGCCCTAGAAACGGCCATAGCAACGGCCATAGCAACGGCCTTTGCAACGGCCCTAGCAACGGCCCTAGCAACGGCCCTAGCAACGGCCCTAACAACGGCCCTAGCAACGGCCCTAGCAACGGCCCTATCAACGGCCCTAGCAACGGCCCTAGCAACGGCCCTAACAACGGCCCTAGCAACGGCCCTAGCAAAGGCTCTAGCAACGGCCTTAACAAGGGCCCTTGCAACGGCCCTAGCAACGGCCCTAGCAACGGCCATAGCAAGGGCCCTAGCAACGGCCATAACAACGGCCCTAGCAACGGCCCTAGCAACGGCCCTAGCAAAGGCCCTAACAACGGCCATTCAACGGCCCTAACAACGGCCATAGCAACCGTTCTAACAACGGCCCTAGCAACGGCCCTAGCAACGGCCCAAGCAACGGCCCTAACAAGGGCCCTAACAACTGCCCTAACAACGGCCCTAGCAAAGGCCCTAGCAACGGCCCTAACAAGGGCCCTAACAACGGCCCTAACAAGGGCCCAAGCAACAGCCCTAGCAACGGACCTAACAACGGCCCTAGCAACGGCCCTAACAACGGCCCTTGCAACGGTCCTAGCAACGGCCCTAGCAACGGCCCTAACAACGGCCCTAGCAACGGCCCTAGCAACGGCCCTAACAACGGCCCTAGCAACGGCCCTAGCAACGGCCCTAGCAACGGCCCTAGCAACGGCCCTAGCGACGGCCCTAGCAACGGCCCTAGCGACGGCCCTAACAAGGGCCCTAGCGACGGCCCTAACAAGGGCCCTAGCGATGGCCCTAACAACGGCCCTAACAACGGCACTAGCAACGGCCCTAACAACGGCCCAAACAACGGCCCTAGCAACGGCACTAGCAACGGCCCTAGCAACGGCCCTAACAACGGCCCTAGCAACGGCCCTAACAACGGCCCTAGCAACGGCCCAAACAACGGTCCTAGCAACGGCCCTAGCAACGGCCCTAACAACGGCCCTAGCAACGGCCCTACCAACGGCCCTAACAACGGCCCTAGCAACGGCCCTAGCAACGGCCCTAACAACGGCCCTAGCAACGGCCCTAGCAACGGCCCAAACAAGGGCCCTAGTAACGGCCCTAACAAGGGCCCTAGCAACGGCCCTAACAAGGGCCCTAGCAACGGCCCTAACAAGGGCCCAAGCAACGGCCCTAACAAGGGTCCTAGCAACGGCCCTAGCAACGGCCTTAGCAACGGCCCTAGCTACGGCCCTAGCAACGGCCCTAACAAGGGCCCTAGCAACGGCCCTAGCAACAGCTCTAGCAAAGGCCCTAGCAACGGCCCTAACAAGGGCCCTAGCAACGGCCCTAGCAACGGCCCTAACAAGGGCCCTAGCAACGGCCCTAGCAACGGCCCTAACAACGGCCCTAGCAACGGCCCTAGCAACGGCCCTAGCAACGGCCCTAGCAAAGGCCCTAACAAGGGCCCTAGCAACTGCCCTAACAACGGCCCTTGAAACGGCCCTAGGAACAACCATAGCAACGGCCCTAGCAACGGCCCTAGCAACTGCCCTAACAATGGCCCTAGCAACGGCCCTAACAAGGGCCCTAGCAACGGCCCTTACAACAGCCTTTGAAACGGCCCTAGCAACGGCCCTAGCAACGGCCCTAACAATGGCCCTATCCACGGCCCTAACAAGGGCCCTAGCAACGGCCCAAACAAGGGCCCTAGCAACGGCCCTAACAAGGGCCCTAACAACGGCCCTAGCAACGGCCCTAGCAACGGCCCTAACAACGGCCCTGACAACGGTCCAAACAACGGCCCTGACAACGGACCTAACAACGGCCCTTGAAACGGCCCTAGGAACAACCCTAGCAACGGCCCTAGCAACGGCCCTAGTAACGGCCCTAACAACGGCCCAAGCAAAGGCCCTAGCAACGGCCCTAACAACCGCCCTATCAACGGCCCTAACACCGGCCCTTGCAATGGCCCTAGCAACGGCCCTAGCAACGACTTTAGCAACGGCCCTAACAACGGCCCTAGCATCGGCCCTAACAACGGCCCTAGCAACGGCCCTAAAAACTTAAACAATCCTAAACCCTAAACCTTAAACCATAAACCCTAAATTTTAAACCATAAATCTAAGAATAACCATAACCCTAACCCTAACCCTAACCTTAACCCCATAACCCTAACCCTAACCCTAACCCTAAACCTAACCCTAACACTAACCCTAACCCTAATCCTAACCCTAACCCTAACCCTAACCCTAACCCCTAACCCTAACCCTAACCCTAACCCTAACCTTACCCTAACCCTAACCCTAACCCTAACCCTAACCCTAACCTTAACCCTAATCCTAACCCTAACCGTAACCATAACACTAAACTCTAAACCCTAAACCTAATCCACCCTAAACCTTAAAAAATACTAAACCATAAACCGTAGACCCTAAACCCTAAATCTAACAATAAACCTAAACCTAATCCTAAATCTAACCCTAACCCTAAACCTAACCCTGACCCTAATCCTAACACTAACCCTATTTCTAATTCTAACCCTAACACTAATCCTAAACTTAAACCTAACCCCCTAATAATAACCCTAACCATAACACTAAAAATAACCCCTAACCCTAACCCTAACCCAAACCCTAACACTAACCCCCTAACTTTTACCCTAACCCTAACCCTAACCCTAAACCTAACCCTTACCATAACCCTAACCCTAACCCTAACCCCATCCCTAACCCTAACCCTAATTGTAACCATAACACTAAACTCTAAACCCTAAACCTAATCCACCCTAAACCTTAAAAATCCTAAACAATAAACCTTAAACCCTAAACCCTAAATCTAACAATAAACCTATACCTAACCCTAAATCTAACCCTAACCCTAACCCTAACCCTAAACCTAACCCTGACCCTAACCCTAACCCTAATCCTAACACTAACCATAACCCTAACCCTAACACTAACCCTAACCTTAACCCTAATCCTAACCCTAACCCTAACCCTAAACCTAACCCTGACCCTAAACCTAACGCTAATCCTATCACTAACCATAACCCAAACACTAACCCTAACCCTAGCCCTAAACCTAACCCTAACCCTAAACCTCACACTATCCCTAATCCTAACACTAAACCCTAACCCTAACCCTATCCCTAACCCTAACCCTAACCTAACCCTAACACTAACCCTAACCCTAACCCTAACCCTAACCCTAACCCTAACCCTATCCCTAACCCTAACCCTTACCCTAACACTAACACTAACCTTAACCCTAACCCTAACCTTAAACCTCACCCTAACCCTCACCCTAACCCTCACCCTAACCCTAAACCTAACCCTAACACTAACCCTAACACCCTAAATCCTAAACCCTAAACCCAGAAAAACCCTAAACACTAATTCCAAAAGCACCCTAAACCCTAAACTTTAAACACTAAACGCTAAAAAACCCTAAACCCTAAACCCTAAACACTAAACCCTAAACAAGCCTAAACCCTAAAACCATTAACACTATACCCTAAACAACCCTAAACTCTTAACACTAAAAATTATAGCCTAAACCCTAAAACACTATACAACCTTAAACCCTAAACCTTAAAATATCCTAAATCATAAATCCTGAACAACCCTAAACACTAAATCATAAACAACCCTAAAAAAACCTAAGAACTCTAAACGCTAAAACATAAACAACCCTAAACATTAAACAATCTTAAACGCTAAAACCTATACCCTAAACCTAAACCACCCTAAAACTTAAACAATCCTAAACCCTAAACCTTAAACCATAAACCCTAAATTTTAAACCATAAATCTAAGAATAACCATAACCCTAACCCTAACCCTAAACCTAAACCTAACCCTAACCCCAACCCTAATCGTAACCCCATAACACTAACCCTAACCCTAACCGTAACCCCTAACCCTAACCCTAACCTTAACCTTACCCTAAACCTAACCCTAAATCTAACCCTAACCCTAACCCTAACCCTAACCTTAACCCTAACCCTAACCTTAACCCTAACACTAACCCTAACCCCTAACCCTTAACCTAACCCTAACCCTAACCCTAACCCTAACCGTAACCATAACACTAAACTCTAAACCCTAAACCTAATCCACCCTAAAACTTAAACAATCCTAAAGCATAAACCGTAGACACTAAATCCTAAATCTAACAATAAACCTAAACCTAACCCTAAATCTAACCCTAACCCTAAGCCCTCCCTGACCCTAACCCTAACCCTAACACTAACCCTAACCCTAACCCTAACCCTAACCCTAACCCTAAACCTAACCCTGACCCTAATCCTAACACTAAACCTATTTCTAATTCTAACCCTAAAACTAATCCTAAACTTAAACCTAACCCCCTAATAATAACCCTAACCCTAACACTAACCCTAACTCCTAACCCTAACCCTAACGCTAACCCTAACCTAACCCTAACCCTAACCCTAACCCAAACCCTAACACTAACCCCCTAACTTTTACCCTAACCCTAACGCTAACCCTAACCCTTACCATAACCCTAACCCTAACCCTAACCCCATCCCTAACCCTAACCCTAACCGTAACCATAACACTAAACTCTAAACCCTAAACCTAATCCACCCTAAACCTTAAACAATCCTAAACCATAAACCTTAAACCCTAAACCCTAAATCTAACAATAAACCTAAACCTAACCCTAAATCTAACCCTAATCCTATCCCTAACCCTAAACCTTACCCAGACCCTAACCCTAAACCTAATCATAACACTAACCATAACCCTAACCCTAACACTAACCCTAACCTTAACCCTAACCCTAACCCTAACTTTAACCCTAACCCTAATTCTAACCCTAACCCTAACCCTAACCGTAACCATAATACTAAACTTTAAACCCTAAACCTAATCCACCCTAAACCTTAAACAATCCTAAACCATAAACCTTAAACCCTAAATTCTAAATCTAACAATAAACCTAAACCTAACCCTAAATCTAACCCTAACCCTAACCCTAACCCTAAACCTAAACCTGACCCTAACCCTAACCCTAATAATAACACTAATCATAACCCAAACACTAACCCTAACCCTAACCCTAAACCTAACCCTAAACCTCACACTATCCCTAATCCTAACACTAAACCCTAAACTTTAAATCTAACCCTAACCCTAACCCTACCCTTAACCCTAACCCTAACCCTATCCCTAAAACTAACCCTGACCCTAATCCTAACACTAACCCTATTTCTAATTCTAACCCTAACACTAATCCTAAACTAAAACCTAACCCCCTAATAATAACCCTAACACTAAACCTAACCCTAACCCTAACCCTAACACTAACCCCTAACCCCTAACACTAACCCTAACCCTTACCCCTAACCCTAACCCTAACCCTAACCTTAACCCTAACCCTAACCCTAACCCTATCCCTAACCCTAACCCTTACCCTAACACTAACACTAACCTTAACCCTAACCCTAACCTTAACCCTCACCCTAACCCTCACCTTAACCCTAAACCTAACCCTAATACTAACCCTAACA
Organism: Micromys minutus; assembly: GCF_963924665.1. Classification (NCBI taxonomy): domain Eukaryota; kingdom Metazoa; phylum Chordata; class Mammalia; order Rodentia; family Muridae; genus Micromys; species Micromys minutus. The sequence goes on along the minus strand of NC_137980.1, from coordinate 63,084,220 downwards.
CCCTAAATCCTAAACCCTAAACCCCGAAAAACCCTAAACACTAATTCCAAAAGCACCCTAAACCCTAAACTATAAACACTAAACGATAAAAATCCCTAAACCCTAAACCCTAAACACTAAACACTAAACAAGCCTAAACCCTAAAACCATTAACACTATACCCTAAACAACCCTAAACCCCTAACCCTAAACATTATACCCTAAACCCTAAAACACTATACAACCTTAAACCCTAAACCTTAAAATATCCTAAATCATAAATCATGAACAACCCTAAACACTAAGTTATAAACAACCCTAAAAAACCCTAAACAACTCTAAACGCTAAAACCTAAACAACCCTAGCCATTAAACAATCTTAAACGCTAAATTCTATACTCTAAACCTAAACCAAACTAAAACTTAAACAATCCTAAACCCTAAACCTTAAACCATAAACCCTAAATTTTAAACCACAAATTTAAGAATAACCATAACCCTAACCCTAACCCTAAACCTAAACCTAACCCTAACACCAACCCTAACCTTAACCTTATAACCCTAACCCTAACCTTAAGCCTAACATAACCCCATAACCCTAACTCTAACCCTAACTCTAACCCTAACTCTAAACCTAATGCTAACCCTAAACCTAACCCTAACCCTAACCTTAACCCTAACCCTAACCCCTTAACCTTAATCCCTAAATCCTAAACCCTGAACAACCATAAATCCTAAACCCTGAACAACCCTAAAGCATAAACCCTGAATAACCCAAAACACTAACCTCTAAACAACCCTAAACAACCCTAATCACTAAACCATAAACAAACCTAAACACTAAACCCTAAACAACCCTATACCCTAAACCTTAAACACTAAACCCTAAATAACCCTAAACCCTAAACCATTAACACTATACCCTAAAGAACACTAAACACTAAACCCAAAACAACCCTAAAACCTAAACCTTAAACACTAAACCTTAAACAACCCTAAACCCTAAACACTAAACCCTAAACAACCCTAAACTTTTAACCCTAAATTCTATACCCTAAACAACCCTAAACCTTAAAAATCCTAAACTCTAAACGCTAAACCCTTAACCTAAACCACCCTAAATCTTAAACAATCCTAAACCCTAAACCTTAAACCCTAAACACTAAACCCTAAACCCTAAACCTAACAATAACCATAACCCTAACCCTAACCCCTAACCCTTACCCTAACCCTAACCCTAATCCTAACCCTAACCCTAACCCTAACCCTAACCCTAACCCTAACCCTAAACCTAATCCTAACCCTAACCTTAACCCTAATCCTAACCCTAACCCTAACCCTAACCCTAACCGTAACCATAACACTAAACTCTAAACCCTAAACCTAATCCACCCTAAACCTTAAACAATCCTAAACCATAAACCTTAGACCCTAAATCCTAAATCTAACAATAAACCTAAACCTAACCCTAAATCTAACCCTAACCCTAACCCTAACCCTAAACCCTCCCTGACTTTAACCCTAACCCTAACCCTAACCCTAAACTTAACCCTGACCCTAATCCTAACACTAACCCTATTTCTAATTCTAACCCTAACACTAATCCTAAACTTAAACCTAACCCCCTAATAATAACCCTAACCCTAACACTAACTCACCCCCTAACTTTAACCCTAACCCTAACCCAAACCCTAACACTAACCCCCTAACTTTTACTATAACCCTAACCCTAACCCCATCCCTAACCCTAACACTAACCGTAACCATAACACTAAACTCTAAACCCTAAACCTAATCCACCCTAAACCTTAAACAATCCTAAACCATAAACCTTAAACCCTAAACCCTAAATCTAACAATAAACCTAAACCTAACACTAAATCTAAACCTAACCCTATCCCTAACCCTAAACCTAACCCTGACCCTAAACCTAACCCTAATCTTAACACTAACCATAACCCTAACCCTAACATTAACCCTAACCTTAACCCTAACCCTAACCCTAACCCTAACCCTAACCCTAACTCTAACCCTAACCCTAACCCTAACCGTAACCATAATACTATACTCTAAACCCTAAACCTAATCTACCCTAAAACTTAAACAATCCTAAACTTTAACCTTAAACCCTAAACCCTAAATCTAACAATAAACCTAAACCTAACCCTAAATCTAACCCTAACCCTAACCTTAACCCTAAACCAAACCTGACCCTAACCCTAACCCTAATAATAACACTAATCATAACCCAAACACTAACCCTAACCCTAACCCTAAACCTAACCCTAAACCTCACACTATCCCTAATCCTAACGCTAAACCCTAAACTTTAAATCTAACCCTAACCCTAACCCTACCCTTAACCCTAACCCTAACCATATCCCTAAACCTAACCCTGACCCTAATCCTAACACTAACCCTATTTCTAATTCTAACCCTAACACTAATCCTAAACTAAAACCTAACCCCCTAATAATAACCCTAACACTAAAACTAACCCTAACCCTAACCCTAACCCTAACCCTAACACTAACCCCTAACCCCTAACACTAACCCTAACCCTAACCCCTAACCCTAACCCTAACCCTAACCCTAACCTTAACCCTAAACCTAACCCTAACCCTAATCCTATCCCTAACCCTAACCCTTACCCTAACACTAACACTAACTTTAACCCTAACCCTAACATTAACCCTCACCCTAACCCTCACCTTAACCCTAAACCTAACCCTAACACTAACCCTAACACCCTAAATCCTAAACCCTAAACCCCGAAAAACCCTAAACACTAATTCCTAAAGCACCCTAAACCCTAAACTATAAAAACTAAACGCTAAAAAACCCTAAACCCTAAACCCTAAACACTAAACACTAAACAAGCCTAAACCCTAAAACCATTAACACTATACCCAAAACAATCCTAAACCCTTAACCCTAAACATTATACCCTAAACCCTAATACACTATACAACCTTAAACCCTAAACCTTAAAATATCCTAAATCATAAATCCTGAACAACCCTAAACAATAATCATAAACAACCCTAAAAAACCCTAAACAACTCTAAACGCTAAAACCTAAACAACCCTAAACATTAAACAATCTTAAACGCTAAACCCTATACCCTAAACCTAAACCACCCTAAAACTTAAACAATACTAAACCCTAAACCTTAAACCATAAACCCTAAAATTTAAACCTTAAATCTAAGAATAACCATAACCCTAACCCTAACCCTAAACCTAAACCTAACCCTAACCCTAACCCTAACCTTAACCCCAAAACCCTAACCCTAACCTTAAGCCTAACATAACCCCATAACCCTAACTCTAACCCTAACTCTAACCCTAATGCTAACCCTAACCCTAACCCTAACCCTAACACCTTAACCTTAATCCCTAAATCCTAAACCCTGAACAACCATAAATCCTAAACCCTGAACAACCCTAAATCATAAACCCTGAATAACCCTAAACACTAACCTCTAAACAACCCTAAACAACCCTAATCACTAAACCATAAACAACCCTAAACACTAAATCCTAAACAACCCTATACCCTAAACATTAAACACTAAATCCTAAATAACCCTAAACCCTAAACCATTAACACTATACCCTAAACAACACTAAACCCGAAACCCAAAACAACCCTAAAACCTAAACCTTAAACACTAAACCTTAAACAACCCTAAACCCTAAAAACTAAACCCTAAACAACCCTAAACTTTTAACCCTAAAAACTATACCTTAAACAACCCTAAACCTTAAACAATCCTAAACTCTAAACCTTAAACCCTAAACACTAAACCCTAAACCCTTAACCTAAACCACCCTAAATCTTAAACAATCCTAAACCCTAAACCTTAAACCCTAAACACTAAACCCTAAACCCTAAACCTAACAATAACCATAACCCTAACCCTAACCCCTAACCCTTACCCTAACCCCAACCCTAACCCTAATCCTAACCCTAACCCTAACCCTAACCCTAACCCTAACCCTAACTCTAAACCTAATCCTAACCCTAACCTTAACCCTAATCCTAACCCTAACCCTAACCCTAACCCTAACCGTAACCATAACACTAAACTCTAAACCCTAAACCTAACAATAACCATAACCCTAACCCTAATCCTAACCCTAACCCTAACCCTAACCCTAACCCTAACCCTAACCCTAAACCTAAACCTAATCTTAACCCTAACCTTAACCCTAATCCTAACCCTAACCCTAACCCTAACCCTAACCGTAACCATAACACTAAACTCTAAACCCTAAACCTAATCCACCCTAAACCTTAAACAATCCTAAACCATAAATCTTAGACCCTAAATCCTAAATCTAACAATAAACCTAAACCTAACCCTAAATCTTACCCTAACCCTAACCCTAACCCTAAACCCTCCCTGACCCTAACCCTCACCCTAACCCTAACCCTAACCCTATACCTAACCCTGACCCTAATCTTAACACTAAACCTATTTCTAATTCTAACCCTAACACTAATCCTAAACTTAAACCTAACCCTAACCCTAACACTAACCTTAACCCCTAACCCTAACCCTAACCCTAACCCTAACCTAACCCTAACCCTAACCCTAACCCTAACACTAACCCCTAACCCTTACCCTAACCCTAACCCTAACCCTAACCCTAACCCTAACCCTAACCCTAACCATTACCCTAACCCTAACCCTAACCCTAACCCTAACCCTAACACTAACCGTAACCATAACACTAAACTCTAAACCCTAAACCTAATCCACCCTAAACCTTAAACAATCCTAAACCATAAACCTTAAACCCTAAATCCTAAATCTAACAATAAACCTAAACCTGACCCTATATCTAACCCTAACCCTAACCCTAACCCTAAACCTAACCCTGACCCTAACCCTAACTCTAATCCTAACACTAACCATAACCCTAACCCTAACCCTAACCCTAACCTTAACCCTAAACCTA
>NC_137980.1:63074273-63076773 GCF_963924665.1 Micromys minutus | reverse complement strand
ACACTAAACCTATTTCTAATTCTAACCCTAACACTAATCCTAAACTTAAACCTAACCCTAACCCTAACACTAACCTTAACCCCTAACCCTAACCCTAACCCTAACCCTAACCTAACCCTAACCCTAACCCTAACCCTAACACTAACCCCTAACCCTTACCCTAACCCTAACCCTAACCCTAACCCTAACCCTAACCCTAACCCTAACCATTACCCTAACCCTAACCCTAACCCTAACCCTAACCCTAACACTAACCGTAACCATAACACTAAACTCTAAACCCTAAACCTAATCCACCCTAAACCTTAAACAATCCTAAACCATAAACCTTAAACCCTAAATCCTAAATCTAACAATAAACCTAAACCTGACCCTATATCTAACCCTAACCCTAACCCTAACCCTAAACCTAACCCTGACCCTAACCCTAACTCTAATCCTAACACTAACCATAACCCTAACCCTAACCCTAACCCTAACCTTAACCCTAAACCTAACCCTAACCCTAACCCTAACCCTAACCCTAACCCTAACCCCTTAACCTTAATCCCTAAATCCTAAACCCTGAACAACCATAAATCCTAAACCCTGAACAACCCTAAATCATAAACCCTGAATAACCCTAAACACTAACCTCTAAACAACCCTAAACAACCCTAATCACTAAACCATAAACAACCCTAAACACTAAACCCTAAACAACCCTATACCCTAAACCTTAAACACTAAACCCAAAATAACCCTAAACCCTACACCTTTAACACTATACCCTAAACAACACTAAACACTAAACCCAAAACAACCCTAAAACCTAAACCTTAAACACTAAAACTTAAACAACCCTAAACCCTAAACACTACACCCTAAACAACCCTAAACTTTTAACCCTAAACACTATACCCTAAACAACCATAAACCTTAAACAATCCTAAACTCTAAACCCTAAACCCTTAACCTAAACCACCCTAAATCTTAAACAATCCTAAACCCTAAACCTTAAACCCTAAACACTAAACCCTAAACCCTAAACCTAACAATAACCATAACCCTAACTCTAACCCCTAACCCTTACCCTAACCCTAACCCTAACCCTAATCCTAACCCTAACCCTAACCCTAACCCTAACCCTAACCCTAACCCTAACCCTAAACCTAATCCTAACACTAACCTTAACCCTAATCCTAAACCTAACCCTAACCCTAACCCTAACCGTAACCATAACACTAAACTCTAAACCCTAAACCTAATCCACCCTAAACCTTAAACAATCCTAAACCATAAACCTTAGACCCTAAATCCTAAATCTAACAATAAACCTAAACCTAACCCTAAATTTAACCCTAATCCTAACCCTAACCCTAAACCCTCCCTGACCCTAACCCTAACCCTAACACTAACCCTAAACCTAACCCTGACCCTAATCCTAACACTAACCCTATTTCTAATTCTAACCCTAACACTAATCCTAAACTTAAACCTAACCCCCTAATAATAACCCTAACCCTAACACTAACCCTAACCCCTAACCCTAACCCTAACCCTAACCCTAACCCTAACCTAACCCTAACCCTAACCCTAACCCTAACACTAACCCCTAACCCTTACCCTAACCCTAACCCTAACCCTGACCATTACCCTAACCCTAACCCTAACCCTAACCCTAACCCTAACCCTAACAATAACCGTAACCATAACACTAAACTCTAAACCCTAAACCTAATCCACCCTAAACCTTAAACAATCCTTAACCATAAACCTTAAACCCTAAACCCTAAATCTAACAATAAACCTAAACCTGACCCTAAATCTAACCCTAACCCTAAACCTAACCCTAAACCTAACCCTGACCCTAAACCTAACCCTAATCCTAACACTAACCATAACCCTAACCCTAAGCCTATCACTAACCTTAACCCTAACCCTAACCCTAACCCTAACCCTAAACCTAATCCTAACCCTAACCTTAACCCTAATCCTGAACCTAACCCTAACCCTAACCCTAACCGTAACCATAACACTAAACTCTAAACCCTAAACCTAATCCACCCTAAACCTTAAACAATCCTAAACCATAAACCTTAGACCCTAAATCCTAAATCTAACAATAAACCTAAACCTAACCCTAAATCTAACCCTAATCCTAACCCTAACCCTAAACCCTCCCTGACCCTAACCCTAACCCTAACCCTAACCCTAAACCTAACCATGACCCTAATCCTAACACTAACCCTATTTCTAATTCTAACCCTAACACTAATCCTAAACTTAAACCTAACCCCCTAATAATAACCCTAACCCTAACACTAACCCTAACCCCTAACCCTAACCCTAACCCTAACCCTAACCCTAACCTAACCCTAACCCTAACCCTAACCCTAACACTAACCCCTAACCCTTACCCTAACCCTAACCCTAACCCTGACCATTACCCTAACCCTAACCCTAACCCTAACCCTAACCCTAACAATAACCGTAACCATAACACTAAACTCTAAACCTT
>NC_137980.1:63056773-63069273 GCF_963924665.1 Micromys minutus | reverse complement strand
CTAACACTAACCATAACCCAAACACTAACCCTAACCCTAACCCTAAACCTAACCATAACCCTAAACCTCACACTATCCCTAATCCTAACACTAAACCCTAAACTTTAAATCTAACCCTAACCCTAACCCTACCCTTAACCCTAACCCTAACCATATCCCTAAACCTAACCCTGACCCTAATCCTAACACTAACCCTATTTCTAATTCTAACCCTAACACTAATCCTAAACTAAAACCTAACCCCCTAATAATAACCCTAACACTAAAACTAACCCTAACCCTAACCCTAACCCTAACCCTAACACTAACCCCTAACCCCTAACACTAACCCTAACCCTAACCCCTAACCCTAACCCTAAACCTAACCCTAACCTTAACCCTAACCCTAATCCTATCCCTAACCCTAACCCTTACCCTAACACTAACACTAACTTTAACCCTAACCCTAACCTTAACCCTCACCCTAACCCTCACCTTAACCCTAAACCTAACCCTAACACTAACCCTAACACCCTAAATCCTAAACCCTAAACCCCGAAAAACCCTAAACACTAATTCCAAAAGCACCCTAAACCCTAAACACTAAACACTAAACAAGCCTAAACCCTAAAACCATTAACACTATACCCAAAACAATCCTAAACCCTTAACCCTAAACATTATACCCTAAACCCTAATACACTATACAACCTTAAACCCTAAACCTTAAAATATCCTAAATCATAAATCCTGAACAACCCTAAACAATAATCATAAACAACCCTAAAAAACCCTAAACAACTCTAAACGCTAAAACCTAAACAACCCTAAATATTAAACAATCTTAAACGCTAAACCCTATACCCTAAACCTAAACCACCCTAAAACTTAAACAATACTAAACCCTGAACCTTAAACCATAAACCCTAAAATTTAAACCTTAAATCTAAGAATAACCATAACCCTAAACCTAACCCTAAACCTAAACCTAACCCTAACCCTAACCCTAACCTTAACCCCATAACCCTAACCCTAACCTTAAGCCTAACATAACCCCATAACCCTAACTCTAACCCTAACTCTAACCCTAATGCTAACCCTAACCCTAACCCTAACCCTAACCCTAACACCTTAACCTTAATCCCTAAATCCTAAACCCTGAACAACCATAAATCCTAAACCCTGAACAACCCTAAATCATAAACCCTGAATAACCCTAAACACTAACCTCTAAACAACCCTAAACAACCCTAATCACTAAACCATAAACAAACCTAAACACTAAATCCTAAACAACTCTATACCCTAAACATTAAACACTAAATCCTAAATAACCCTAAACCCTAAACCATTAACACTATACCCTAAACAACACTAAACCCGAAACCCAAAACAACCCTAAAACCTAAACCTTAAACACTAAACCTTAAACAACCCTAAACCCTAAAAACTAAACCCTAAACAACCCTAAACTTTTAACCCTAAAAACTATACCTTAAACAACCCTAAACCTTAAACAATCCTAAACTCTAAACCCTAAACCCTTAACCTAAACCACCCTAAATCTTAAAGAATCCTAAACCCTAAACCTTAAACCCTAAACACTAAACACTAAACCCTAAACCTAACAATAACCATAACCCTAACCCTAACCCCTAACCCTTACCCTAACCCCAACCCTAACCCTAATCCTAACCCTAACCCTAACCCTAACCCTAACCCTAACCCTAACCCTAACTCTAAACCTAATCCTAACCCTAACCTTAACCCTAATCCTAACCCTAACCCTAACCCTAACCCTAACCGTAACCATAACACTAAACTCTAAACCCTAAACCTAACAATAACCATAACCCTAACCCTAATCCTAACCCTAACCCTAACCCTAACCCTAACCCTAACCCTAACCCTAACCCTAAACCTAAACCTAATCTTAACCCTAACCTTAACCCTAATCCTAACCCTAACCCTAACCCTAACCCTAACCGTAACCATAACACTAAACTCTAAACCCTAAACCTAATCCACCCTAAACCTTAAACAATCCTAAACCATAAATCTTAGACCCTAAATCCTAAATCTAACAATAAACCTAAACCTAACCCTAAATCTTACCCTAACCCTAACCCTAACCCTAAACCCTCCCTGACCCTAACCCTCACCCTAACCCTAACCCTAACCCTATACCTAACCCTGACCCTAATCCTAACACTAAACCTATTTCTAATTCTAACCCTAACACTAATCCTAAACGTAAACCTAACCCTAACCCTAACACTAACCTTAACCCCTAACCCTAACCCTAACCCTAACCCTAACCTAACCCTAACCCTAACCCTAACACTAACACTAACCCCTAACCCTTACCCTAACCCTAACCCTAACCCTAACCCTAACCCTAACCCTAACCCTAACCATTACCCTAACCCTAACCCTAACCCTAACCCTAACCCTAACACTAACCGTAACCATAACACTAAACTCTAAACACTAAACCTAATCCACCCTAAACCTTAAACAATCCTAAACCATAAACCTTAAACCCTAAATCCTAAATCTAACAATAAACCTAAACCTGACCCTATATCTAACCCTAACCCTAACACTAACCCTAAACCTAACCCTGACCCTAACCCTAACTCTAATCCTAACACTAACCATAACCCTAACCCTAACCCTAACCCTAACCTTAACCCTAAACCTAACCCTAACCCTAACCCTAACCCTAACCCTAACCCTAACCCCTTAACCTTAATCCCTAAATCCTAAACCCTGAACAACCATAAATCCTAAACCCTGAACAACCCTAAATCATAAACCCTGAATAACCCTAAACACTAACCTCTAAACAACCCTAAACAAACCTAATCACTAAACCATAAACAACCCTAAACACTAAACCCTAAACAACCCTATACCCTAAACCTTAAACACTAAACCCAAAATAACCCTAAACCCTACACCTTTAACACTATACCCTAAACAACACTAAACACTAAACCCAAAACAACCCTAAAACCTAAACCTTAAACACTAAAACTTAAACAACCCTAAACCCTAAACACTACACCCTAAACAACCCTAAACTTTTAACCCTAAACACTATACCCTAAACAACCATAAACCTTAAACAATCCTAAACTCTAAACCCTAAACCCTTAACCTAAACCACCCTAAATCTTAAACAATCCTAAACCCTAAACCTTAAACCCTAAACACTAAACCCTAAACCCTAAACCTAACAATAACCATAACCCTAACTCTAACCCCTAACCCTTACCCTAACCCTAACCCTAACCCTAATCCTAACCCTAACCCTAACCCTAACCCTAACCCTAACCCTAACCCTAAACCTAATCCTAACCCTAACCTTAACCCTAATCCTAAACCTAACCCTAACCCTAACCCTAACCGTAACCATAACACTAAACTCTAAACCCTAAACCTAATCCACCCGAAACCTTAAACAATCCTAAACCATAAACCTTAGACCCTAAATCCTAAATCTAACAATAAACCTAAACCTAACCCTAAATCTAACCCTAATCCTAACCCTAACCCTAAACCCTCCCTGACCCTAACCCTAACCCTAACCCTAACCCTAAACCTAACCATGACCCTAATCCTAACACTAACCCTATTTCTAATTCTAACCCTAACACTAATCCTAAACTTAAACCTAACCCCCTAATAATAACCCTAACACTAACACAAACCCTAACCCCTAACCCTAACCCTAACCCTAACCCTAACCTAACCCTAACCCTAACCCTAACCCTAACACTAACCCCTAACCCTTACCCTAACCCTAACCCTAACCCTGACCATTACCCTAACCCTAACCCTAACCCTAACCCTAACCCTAACCCTAACAATAACCGTAACCATAACACTAAACTCTAAACCTTAAACCTAATCCACCCTAAACCTTAAACAATCCTTAACCATAAACCTTAAACCCTAAACCCTAAATCTAACAATAAACCTAAACCTGACCCTAAATCTAACCCTAACCCTAAACCTAACCCTAAACCTAACCCTGACCCTAAACCTAACCCTAATCCTAACACTAACCATAACCCTAACCCTAAGCCTAACACTAACCTTAACCCTAACCCTAACCCTAACCCTTACCCTAACTCTAACCCTAACCCTAACCCTAACCGTAACCATAATACTAAACTCTAAACCCTAAACCTAATCCACCCTAAACCTTAAACAATCCTAAACCATAAACCTTAAACCCTAAACCCTAAATCTAACAATAAACCTAAACCTAACCCTTAATCTAACCCTAACCCTAACCCTAACCCTAAACCTAACCCTGACCCTAAACCTAACGCTAATCCTATCACTAACCATAACCCAAACACTAACCCTAACCCTAGCCCTAAACCTAACCCTAACCCTAAACCTCACACTATCCCTAATCCTAACACTAAACCCTAACCCTAACCCTATCCCTAACCCTAACCCTAACCTAACCCTAACCCTAACCCTAACCCTAACCCTAACCAACACTAACCGTAACCATAACACTAAACTCTAAACCCTAAACCTAATCCACCCTAAACTTTAAACAATCCTAAACCATAAACCTTAAACCCTAAACCCTAAATCTAACAATAAACCTAAACCTGACCCTAAATCTAACCCTAAACCTAACCCTAACCCTAACCCTAAACCTAACCCTGACCCTAACCGTAACCCTAATCCTAACACTAACCATAACCTTAACCCTAACCCTAACCCTAACCTTAACCCTAACCCTAACCCTAACCCTAACCCTAACCCTAACCCTAACCCCTTAACCTTAATCCCTAAATCCTAAACCCTGAACAACCATAAATCCTAAACCCTGAACAACCCTAAATCATAAACCCTGAATAACCCTAAACACTAACCTCTAAACAACCCTAAACAACCCTAATCACTAAACCATAAACAACCCTAAACACTAAACCCTAAACAACCCTATACCCTAAACCTTAAACACTAAACCCAAAATAACCCTAAACCCTACACCTTTAACACTATACCCTAAACAACACTAAACACTAAACCCAAAACAACCCTAAAACCTAAACCTTAAACACTAAAACTTAAACAACCCTAAACCCTAAACACTACACCCTAAACAACCCTAAACTTTTAACCCTAAACACTATACCCTAAACAACCATAAACCTTAAACAATCCTAAACTCTAAACCCTAAACCCTTAACCTAAACCACCCTAAATCTTAAACAATCCTAAACCCTAAACCTTAAACCCTAAACACTAAACCCTAAACCCTAAACCTAACAATAACCATAACCCTAACTCTAACCCCTAACCCTTACCCTAACCCTAACCCTAATCCTAATCCTAACCCTAACCCTAACCCTAACCCTAACCCTAACCCTAACCCTAACCCTAAACCTAATCCTAACCCTAACCTTAACCCTAATCCTAAACCTAACCCTAACCCTAACCCTAACCGTAACCATAACACTAAACTCTAAACCCTAAACCTAATCCACCCTAAACCTTAAACAATCCTAAACCATAAACCTTAGACCCTAAATCCTAAATCTAACAATAAACCTAAACCTAACCCTAAATTTAACCCTAATCCTAACCCTAACCCTAAACCCTCCCTGACCCTAACCCTAACCCTAACACTAACCCTAAACCTAACCCTGACCCTAATCCTAACACTAACCCTATTTCTAATTCTAACCCTAACACTAATCCTAAACTTAAAGCTAACCCCCTAATAATAACCCTAACCCTAACACTAACCCTAACCCCTAACCCTAACCCTAACCCTAACCCTAACCCTAACCTAACCCTAACCCTAACCCTAACCCTAACACTAACCCCTAACCCTTACCCTAACCCTAACCCTAACCCTGACCATTACCCTAACCCTAACCCTAACCCTAACCCTAACCCTAACCCTAACCCTAACAGTAACCGTAACCATAACACTAAACTCTAAACCCTAAACCTAATCCACCCTAAACCTTAAACAATCCTTAACCATAAACCTTAAACCCTAAACCCTAAATCTAACAATAAACCTAAACCTGACCCTAAATCTAACCCTAACCCTAAACCTAACCCTAAACCTAACCCTGACCCTAAACCTAACCCTAATCCTAACACTAACCATAACCCTAACCCTAAGCCTAACACTAACCTTAACCCTAACCCTAACCCTAACCCTAACCCTAACCCTAAACCTAATCCTAACCCTAACCTTAACCCTAATCCTAAACCTAACCCTAACCCTAACCCTAACCGTAACCATAACACTAAACTCTAAACCCTAAACCTAATCCACCCTAAACCTTAAACAATCCTAAACCATAAACCTTAGACCCTAAATCCTAAATCTAACAATAAACCTAAACCTAACCCTAAATCTAACCCTAATCCTAACCCTAACCCTAAACCCTCCCTGACCCTAACCCTAACCCTAACCCTAACCCTAAACCTAACCATGACCCTAATCCTAACACTAACCCTATTTCTAATTCTAACCCTAACACTAATCCTAAACTTAAACCTAACCCCCTAATAATAACCCTAACCCTAACACTAACCCTAACCCCTAACCCTAACCCTAACCCTAACCCTAACCCTAACCTAACCCTAACCCTAACCCTAACCCTAACACTAACCCCTAACCCTTACCCTAACCCTAACCCTAACCCTGACCATTACCCTAACCCTAACCCTAACCCTAACCCTAACAATAACCGTAACCATAACACTAAACTCTAAACCTTAAACCTAATCCACCCTAAACCTTAAACAATCCTTAACCATAAACCTTAAACCCTAAACCCTAAATCTAACAATAAACCTAAACCTGACCCTAAATCTAACCCTAACCCTAAACCTAACCCTAAACCTAACCCTGACCCTAAACCTAACCCTAATCCTAACACTAACCATAACCCTAACCCTAAGCCTAACACTAACCTTAACCCTAACCCTAACCCTAACCCTTACCCTAACTCTAACCCTAACCCTAACCCTAACCGTAACCATAATACTAAACTCTAAACCCTAAACCTAATCCACCCTAAACCTTAAACAATCCTAAACCATAAACCTTAAACCCTAAACCCTAAATCTAACAATAAACCTAAACCTAACCCTTAATCTAACCCTAACCCTAACCCTAACCCTAAACCTAAGCCTGACCCTAAACCTAACGCTAATCCTATCACTAACCATAACCCAAACACTAACCCTAACCCTAGCCCTAAACCTAACCCTAACCCTAAACCTCACACTATCCCTAATCCTAACACTAAACCCTAACCCTAACCCTATCCCTAACCCTAACCCTAACCTAACCCTAACACTAACCCTAACCCTAACCCTAACCCTAACCCTAACCCTAACCCTATCCCTAACCCTAACCCTTACCCTAACACTAACACTAAACTTAACCCTAACCCTAACCTTAAACCTCACCCTAACCCTCACCCTAACCCTCACCCTAACCCTAAACCTAACCCTAACACTAACCCTAACACCCTAAATCCTAAACCCTAAACCCAGAAAAACCCTAAACACTAATTCCAAAAGCACCCTAAACCCTAAACTTTAAACACTAAACGCTACAAAACCCTAAACCCTAAACCCTAAACACTAAACCCTAAACAAGCCTAAACCCTAAAACCATTAACACTATACCATAAACAACCCTAAACTCTTAACCCTAAAAATTATAGCCTAAACCCTAAAACACTATACAACCTTAAACCCTAAACCTTAAAATATCCTAAATCATAAATCCTGAACAACCCTAAACACTAAATCATAAACAACCCTAAAAAAACCTAAAAACTCTAAACGCTAAAACATAAACAACCCTAAACATTAAACAATCTTAAACGCTAAAACCTATACCCTAAACCTAAACCACCCTAAAACTTAAACAATCCTAAACCCTAAACCTTAAACCATAAACCCTAAATTTTAAACCATAAATCTAAGAATAACCATAACCCTAACCCTAACCCTAAACCTAAACCTAACCCTAACCCCAACCCTAACCGTAACCCCATAACCCTAACCCTAACCCTAACCGTAACCCCTAACCCTAACCCTAACCCTAACCTTACCCTAAACCTAACCCTAAACCTAACCATAACCCTAACCCTAACCCTAACCTTAACCCTAACCCTAACCTTAACCCTAACACTAACCCTAACCCCTAACCCTTAACCTAACCCTAACCCTAACCCTAACCCTAACCCTAACCCTAAACCTAACCCTAACCCTAAACTTAACCCTAATCCTAACCCTAACCCTAACCCTAACCCTAACCGTAACCATAACACTAAACTCTAAACCCTAAACCTAATCCACCCTAAACCTTAAACAATCCTAAAGCATAAACCGTAGACACTAAATCCTAAATCTAACAATAAACCTAAACCTAACCCTAAATCTAACCCTAACCCTAAACCCTCCATGACCCTAACCCTAACCCTAACACTAACCCTAACCCTAACACTAACCCTAACCCTAACCCTAAACCTAACCCTGACCCTAATCCTAACACTAAACCTATTTCTAATTCTAACCCTAAAACTAATCCTAAACTTAAACCTAACCCCCTAATAATAACCCTAACCCTAACACTAACCCTAACTCCTAACCCTAACCCTAACCCTAACCCTAACCTAACCCTAACCCTAACCCTAACCCAAACCCTAACACTAACCCCCTAACTTTTACCCTAACCCTAACCCTAACCCTAACCCTTACCATAACCCTAACCCTAACCCTAACCCCATCCCTAACCCTAACCCTAACCGTAACCATAACACTAAACTCTAAACCCTAAACCTAATCCACCCTAAACCTTAAACAATCCTAAACCATAAACCTTAAACCCTAAACCCTAAATCTAACAATAAACCTAAACCTAACCCTAAATCTAACCCTAACCCTATCCCTAACCCTAAACCTAACCCAGACCCTAACCCTAATCATAACACTAACCATAACCCTAACCCTAACACTAACCCTAACCTTAACCCTAACCCTAACCCTAAATTTAACCCTAACCCTAATTCTAACCCTAACCCTAACCCTAACCGTAACCATAACACTAAACTTTAAACCCTAAACCTAATCCACCCTAAACCTTAAATAATCCTAAACCATAAACCTTAAACCCTAAATTCTAAATCTAACAATAAACCTAAACCTAACCCTAAATCTAACCCTAACCCTAACCCTAACCCTAAACCTAAACCTGACCCTAACCCTAACCCTAATCCTAACACTAATCATAACCCAAACACTAACCCTATCCCTAACCCTAAACCTAACCCTAAACCTCACACTATCCCTAATCCTAACACTAAACCCTAAACTTTAAATCTAATCCTAACCCTAACCCTACCCTTAACCCTAACCCTAACCCTATCCCTAAACCTAACCCTGACCCTAATCCTAACACTAACCCTATTTCTAATTCTAACCCTAACACTAATCCTTAACTAAAACCTAACCTTCTAATAATAACCCTAACAGTAAACCTAACCCTAACCCTAACCCTAACACTAACCCTAACACTAACCCCTAACCCCTAACACTAACCCTAACCCTAACCCCTAACCCTAACCCTAACCCTAACCCTAACCCTAACCCTAACCCTAACCCTATCCCTAACCCTAACCCTTACACTAACACTAACACTAACCTTAACCCTAACCCTAACCTTAACCCTCACCCTAACCCTCACCTTAACCCTAAACCTAACCCTAACACTAACCCTAACACCCTAAATCCTAAACCCTAAACCCCGAAAAACCCTAAACACTAATTCCAAAAGCATCTAAACCCTAAACTATAAACACTAAACGCTAAAAAACCCTAAACCCTAAACCCTAAACACTAAACCCTAAACAAGCCTAAACCCTAAAACCATTAACACTATACCCTAAACAACCCTAAACCCTTAACGCAAAACATTATACCCTAAACCCTAAAACACTATACAACCTTAAACCCTAAACCTTAAAATATCCTAAATCATAAATCCTGAACAACCCTAAGCACTAAATTATAAACAAACCCAAAAAACCCTAAACAACTCTAAACGCTAAAACCTAAACAACCCTAACCATTAAACAATCTTAAACGCTAAATTCTATACCCTAAACCTAAACCCCCCTAAAACTTAAACAATCCTAAACCCTAAACCTTAAACCATAAACCCTAAATTTTAAACCATAAACCTAAGAATAACCATAACCCTAACCCTAACCCTAAACCTAAACCTAACCCTAACCCCAACCCTAACCTTAACCCCATAACCCTAACCCTAACCTTAAGCCTAACATAACCCTATAACCCTAACTCTAACCCTAACTCTAACCCTAATGCTAACCCTAACCCTAACCCTAACCCTAACCCCTTAACCTTAATCCCTAAATCCTAAACCCTGAACAACCATAAATCCTAAACCCTGAACAACCCTAAATCATAAACCCTGAATAACCCTAAACACTAACCTCTAAACAACCCTAAACAACCCTAATCACTAAACCATAAACAACCCTAAACACTAAACCCTAAACAACCCTATACCTTAAACCTTAAACACTAAACCCTAAATAACCCTAAACCCTAAACCATTAACACTATACCCTAAACAACACTAAACACTAAACCCAAAACAACCCTAAAACCTAAACCTTAAACACTAAACCTTAAACAACCCTAAACCCTAAACACAAAACCCTAAACAACCCTAAACTTTTAACCCTAAACACTATACCCTAAACAACCCTAAACCTTAAACAATCCTAAACTCTAAACCCTAAACCCTTAACCTAAACCACCCTAAATCTTAAACAATCCTAAACCCTAAACCTTAAACCCTAAACACTAAACCCTAAACCCTAAACCTAACAATAACCATAACCCTAACCCTAAGCCCTAACCCTTACCCTAACCCTAACCCTAACCCTAATCCTAACCCTAACCCTAACCCTAACCCTAACCCTAAACCTAATCCTAACCCTAACCTTAACCCTAATCCTAACCCTAACTCTAACACTAACCGTAACCATAACACTAAACTCTAAACCCTAAACCTAATCCACGCTAAACCTTAAACAATCCTAAACCATAAACCTTAGACCCTAAATCCTAAATCTAACAATAAACCTAAACCTAACCCTAAATCTAACCCTAAACCTAACCCTAACCCTAACCCTAATCCTAACCCTAACCCTAACCCTAACCCTAACCTAACCCTAACCCTAACCCTAACCCTAACACAAACCCTAACACTAACCCCCTAACTTTTACCCTAACCCTAACCCTAACCCTAAACCTAATCCTTACCATAACCCTAAACCTAACCCTAACCCCATCCCTAACCCTAACCCTAACCGTAACCATAACACTAAACTCTAAACCCTAAACCTAATCCACCCTAAACCTTAAACAATCCTAAACCATAAACCTTAAACCCTAAACCCTAAATCTAACAATAAACCTAAACCTAACCCTACATCTAACCCTAACCCTATCCCTAACCCTAAACCTAACCCTGACCCTAACCCTAACCCTAATCCTAACACTAACCATAACCCTAACCCTAACACTAACCCTAACCTTAACCCTAACCCTAACCATAACCCTAACCCTAACACTAACCCTAACCTTAACCCTAACCCTAACCCTAACCCTAACCCTAACTCTAACCCTAACCCTAACCCTAACCGTAACCATAATACTAAACTCTAAACCCTAAACCTAATCCACCCTTAAACTTAAACAATCCTAAACCCTAAACCTTAAACCCTAAACCCTAAATCTAACAATAAACCTAAACCTAACCCTAAATCTAACCCTAACCCTAACCCTAACCCTAAACATAAACCTGACCCTAACCCTAATCCTAATCCTAACACTAATCATAACCCAAACACTAACCCTAACCCTAACCCTAAACCTAACCCTAAACCTCACACTATCCCTAATCCTAACACTAAACCCTAAACTTTAATTCTAACCCTAACCCTAACCCTACCCTTAACCCTAACCCTAACCATATTTCTAAACCTAACCCTGACCCTAATCTTAACACTAAACCTATTTCTAATTCTAACCCTAACACTAATCCTAAACTAAAACCTAACCCCCTAATAATAACCCTAACACTAAACCTAACCCTAACCCTAACCCTAACCCTAACCCTAACACTAACCCCTAACCCCTAACACTAACCCTAACCCAAACCCCTAACCCTAACCCTAACCCTAACCTTAACCCTAACCCTAACCCTAACCCTAACCTTATCCCTAACCCTAACCCTTATTCTAACACTAACACTAACCTTAACCCTAACCCTAACCTTAACCCTCACCCTAACCCTCACCTTAACCCTAAACCTAACCCTAACACTAACCCTAACACCCTAAATCCTAAACCCTAAACCCCGAAAAACCCTAAACACTAATTCCAAAAGCACCCTAAACCCTAAACTATAA
>NC_137980.1:63044273-63051773 GCF_963924665.1 Micromys minutus | reverse complement strand
GTAACCATAAGACTAAACTCTTAACCCTAAACCTAATCCTACCTAAACCTTAAACAATCCTAAACCATAAACCGTAGACCCTAAACCCTAAATCTAACAATAAACCTAAACCTAACCCTAAATCTAACCCTAACCCTAAACCCTCCCTGACCCTAACCCTAACCTTAACCCAAACCCTAACCCTAAACCTAACACTGACCCTAATCATAACACTAAACCTATTTCTAATTCTAACCCTAACACTAATCCTAAACTTAAACCTAACCCCCTAATAATAACCCTAACCATAACACTAACCCTAACCCCTAACAAAAACCCTAACCCTAACCCTAACCTAACCCTAACCCTAACCCTAACCCTAACCCAAACCCTAACACTAACCCCCTAACTTTTACCCTAACCCTAACCCTAACCCTAACCCTAACTCTTACCATAACCCTAACCCTAACCCTAACCCCATCCCTAACACTAACCCTAACCGTAACCATAACACTAAACTCTAAACCCTAAACCTAATCCACCCTAAACCTTAAACAATCCTAAACCATAAACCTTAAACCCTAAACCCTAAATCTAACAATAAACCTAAACCTAACCCTAAATCTAACCCTAATCCTATCCCTAACCCTAAACCTAACCCTGACCCTAACCCTAACCCTAATCCTAACACTAACCATTACCCTAACCTTAACACTAACCCTAACCTTAACCCTAACCCTAACCCTAACCCTAACTCTAACTCTAACCCTAACCCTAACCATAACCATAATACTAAACTCTAAACCCTAAACCTAATCCACCCTAAACCTTAAACAATCCTAAACCATAAACCTTAAACTTTAAACCCTAAATCTAACAATAAACCTAAACCTAACCCTAAATCTAACCCTAACCCTAACCCTAACCCTAAACCTAAACCTGACCCTAACCCTAACCCTAATCCTAACTCTAATCATAACCCAAACACTAACCCTAACCCTAACCCTAAACCTAACCCTAAACCTCACACTATCCCTAATCCTAACACTAAACCCTAAACTTTAAATCTAACCCTAACCCTAACCCTACCCTTAACCCTAACCCTAACCCTATCCCTAAACCTAACCCTGACCCTAATCCTAACACTAACCCTATTTCTAATTCTAACCCTAACACTAATCCTAAACTAAAACCTAACCCTCTAATAATAACCCTAACACTAAACCTAACCCTAACACTAACCCTAACCCTAACCCTAACCCTAACACTAACCCCTAACCCCTAACACTAACCCTAACCCTAACCCCTAACCCTAACCCTAACCCTAACCCTAACCCTAACCCTAACCCTAACCCTATCCGTAACCCTAACCCTTTCGCTAACATTAACACTAACCTTAACCCTAACCCTAACCTTAACCCTCACCCTAACTCTCACCTTAACTCTAAACCTAACCCTAACACTAACCCTAACACTCTAAATCCTAAACCCTAAACCCCGAAAAACCCTAAACACTATTTCCAAAAGCACCCTAAACCCTAAACTATAAACACTAAACGCTAAAAAACCCTAAACCCTAAACCCTAAACACTAAACCCTAAACAAGCCTAAACCCTAAAACCATTAACACTATAACCTAAACAACCCTAAACCCTTAACTCTAAACATTATACCCTAAACCTTAAAACTCTATACAACCTTAAACCATAAACCTTAAAATATCCTAAATCATAAATCCTGAAGAACCCTAAACACTAAATTATAAACAACCCTAAAAAACCCTAAACAAATCTAACGCTAAAACATAAACAACCCTAACCATTAAACAATCTTAAACCCTTAATTCTATACCCTAAACCTAAACCACCCTAAAACTTAAACAATCCTAAACCCTAAACCTTAACCCATAATCCCTAAATTTTAAACCATAAATCTAAGAATAACCATAACCCTAACCCTAACCCTAAACCTAAACCTAACCCTAACCCCAACCCTAACCTTAACCCCATAACCCTAACCCTAACCTTAAGCCTAACATAACCCCATAACCCTATCTCTAACCCTAACTCTAACCCTAATGCTAACCCTAACCCTAACCCAAACCCTAACCCTAACCCTAACCCCTTAACCTTAATCCCTAAATCCTAAACCCTGAACAACCATAAATCCTAAACCCTGAACCACCCTAAATCATAAACCCTGAATAACCCTAAAAACTAACCTCTAAACAACCCTAAACAACCCTAATCACTAAACCATAAACAACCCTAAACACTAAACCCTAAACAACCCTATACCCTAAACCTTAAACACTAAACCCTAAATAACCCTAAACCCTAAACCATTAACACTATACCCTAAACAACACTAAACACTAAACCCAAAACAACCCTAAAACCTAAACCTTAAACACTAAACCTTAAACAACCCTAAACCCTAAACACTAAACCCTAAACAACCCTAAATTTTAACCCTAAACACTATACCCTAAACAACCCTAAACCTTAAACAATCCTAAACTCTAAACCCTAAACCCTTAACCTAAACCACCCTAAATCTTAAACAATCATAAACCCTAAACCTTAAACCCTAAACACTAAACCCTACACCCTAAACCTAACAATAACCTTAACCCTAACCCTAACCCCTAACCCTTACCCTAACCCTAACCCTAACCCTAACCCTAACCCTAACCCTAACCCTTACCCTAACCCTAACCCTAAACCTAATCCTAACCCCAACCTTAACCCTAATCCTAACCCTAACCCTAACCCTAACCCTAACCGTAACCATAACACTAAACTCTAAACCCTAAACCTAATCCACCCTAAACCTTAAACAATCTTAAACCATAAACCTTAGACCCTAAATCCTAAATCTAACAATAAACCTAAACCTAACCCTAAATCTAACCCTAACCCTAACCCTAACCCTAAACCCTCCCTGACCCTAACCCTAACTCTAACCCTAACCCTAACCCTAAACCTAACCCTGACCCTAATCCTAACACTAACCCTATTTCTAATTCTATCCCTAACACTAATCCTAAACTTAAACCTAACCCCCTAATAATAACCCTAAACCTAACACTAACCCTAACCCCTAACCCTAACCCTAACCCTAACCCTAACCTAACCCTAACCCTAACCCTAACCCTAACCCTAACACTAACCCCCTAACTTTTACCCTAACCCTAACCCTATCATTAACCCTAACCTTAACCCTAACCCTAACCCTAACCCTAACCCTAACCTAACCCTAACCCTAACCCTAACCGTAACCATAATACTAAACTCTAAACCCTAAACCTAATCTACCCTAAACCTTAAACAATCCTAAACCTTAAACCTTAAACCCTAAACCCTAAATCTAACAATAAACCTAAACCTAAACCTAAATCTAACCCTAACCCTAACCCTAACCCTGAACCTAAACCTGACCCTAACCCTAACCCTAATAATAACACTAATCATAACCCAAACATTAACCCTAACCCTAACCCTAAACCTAACCCTAAACCTCACACTATCCCTAATCCTAACACTAAACCCTAAACTTTAAATCTAACCCTAACCCTAACTCTACCCTTAACCCTAACCCTAACCATATCCTTAAACCTAACCCTGACCCTAAACCTAACACTATCCCTATTTCTAATTCTAACCCTAACACTAATCCTAAACTAAAACCTAACCCCCTAATAATAACCCTAACACTAAACCTAACCCTAACCCTAACCCTAACCCTAACCCTAACACTAACCCCTAACCCCTAACACTAACCCTAACACTAACCCCTAACCCTAAACCTAACCCTAACCCTAACCTTAACCCTAACCCTAACACTAACGCTAACCCTATCCCTAACCCTAACCATTACCCTAACATTAACACTAACCTTAACCCTAACCCTAACCTTAACCCTCACCATAACCCTCACCTTAACCCTAAACCTAACCCTAACACTAACCCTAACACCCTAAATCCTAAACCCTAAACCCCGAAAAACCCTAAACACTATTTCCAAAAGCACCCTAAACCCTAAACTATAAACACTAAACGCTAATAAACCCTAAACCCTAAACCCTAAACACTAAACCCTAAACAAGCCTAAACCCTAAAACCATTAACACTATAACCTAAACAACCGTAAACCCTTAACTCTAAACATTATACCCTAAACCTTAAAACTCTATACAACTTTAAACCACAAACCTTAAAATATCCTAAATCATAAATCCTGAAGAACCCTAAACACTAAATTATAAACAACCCTAAAAAAACCCTAAACAACTCTAAACGCTAAAACATAAACAACCCTAACCATTAAACAATCTTAAACCCTTAATTCTATACCCTAAACCTAAACCACCCTAAAACTTAAACAATCCTAAACCCTAAACCTTAAACCATAAACCCTAAATTTTAAACCATAAATCTAAGAATAACCATAACCCTAACCCTAACCCTAAACCTAAACCTAACCCTAACCCCAACCCTAACCTTAACCCCATAACCCTAACCCTAACCTTAAGCCTAACATAACCCCATAACCCTATCTCTAACCCTAACTCTAACCCTAATGCTAACCCTAACCCTAACCCAAACCCTAACCCTAACCCTAACCCCTTAACATTAATCCCTAAATCCTAAACCCTGAACAACCATAAATCCTAAACCCTGAACCACCCTAAATCATAAACCCTGAATAACCCTAAAAACTAACCTCTAAACAACCCTAAACAACCCTAATCACTAAACCATAAACAACCCTAAACACTAAACCCTAAACAACCCTATACCCTAAACCTTAAACACTAAACCCTAAATAACCCTAAACCCTAAACCATTAACACTATACCCTAAACAACACTAAACACTAAACCCAAAACAACCCTAAAACCTAAACCTTAAACACTAAACCTTAAACAACCCTAAACCCTAAACACTAAACCCTAAACAACCCTAAATTTTAACCCTAAACACTATACCCTAAACAACCCTAAACCTTAAACAATCCTAAACTCTAAACCCTAAACCCTTAACCTAAACCACCCTAAATCTTAAACAATCATAAACCCTAAACCTTAAACCCTAAACACTAAACCCTAAACCCTAAACCTAACAATAACCTTAACCCTAACCCTAACCCCTAACCCTTACCCTAACCCTAACCCTAACCCTAACCCTAACCCTAACCCTAACCCTAACCCTAACCCTAAACCTAATCCTAACCCCAACCTTAACCCTAATCCTAACCCTAACCCTAACCCTAACCCTAACCGTAACCATAACACTAAACTCTAAACCCTAAACCTAATCCACCCTAAACCTTAAACAATCTTAAACAATAAACCTTAGACCCTAAATCCTAAATCTAACAATAAACCTAAACCTAACCCTAAATCTAACCCTAACCCTAACCCTAACCCTAAACCCTCCCTGAACCTAACCCTAACTCTAACCCTAACACTAACCCTAAACCTAACCCTGACCCTAATCCTAACACTAACCCTATTTCTAATTCTAACCCTAACACTAATCCTAAACTTAAACCTAACCCCCTAATAATAACCCTAACCCTAACACTAACCCTAACCCCTAACCCTAACCCTAACCCTAACCCTAACCTAACCCTAACCCTAACCCTAACCCTAACCCTAACACTAACCCCCTAACTTTTACCCTAACCCTAACCCTATCATTGACCCTAACCTTAACCCTAACCCTAACCCTAACCCTAACCCTAACCCTAACCTAACCCTAACCCTAACCCTAACCGTAACCATAATACTAAACTCTAAACCCTAAACCTAATCTACCCTAAACCTTAAACAATCCTAAACCTTAAACCTTAAACCCTAAACCCTAAATCTAACAATAAACCTAAACCTAACCCTAAATCTAACCCTAACCCTAACCCTAACCCTAAACCTAAACCTGACCCTAACCCTAACCCTAATAATAACACTAATCATAACCCAAACATTAACCCTAACCCTAACCCTAAACCTAACCCTAAACCTCACACTATCCCTAATCCTAACACTAAACCCTAAACTTTAAATCTAACCCTAACCCTAACTCTACCCTTAACTCTAACCCTAACCATATCCCTAAACCTAACCCTGACCCTAAACCTAACATATCCCTATTTCTACTTCTAACCCTAACACTAATCCTAAACTAAAACCTAACCCCCTAATAATAACCCTAACACTAAACCTAACCCTAACCCTAACCCTAACCCTAACCCTAACACTAACCCCTAACCCCTAACACTAACCCTAACACTAACCCTTAACCCTAACCCTAACCCTAACCCTAACCTTAACCCTAACCCTAACCCTAACGCTAACCCTATCCCTAACCCTAACCATTACCCTAACACTAACACTAACCTTAACCCTAACCCTAACCTTAACCCTCACCATAACCCTCACCTTAACCCTAAACCTAACCCTAACACTAACCCTAACACCCTAAATCCTAAACCCTAAACCCCGAAAAACCCTAAACACTAATTCCAAAAGCACCCTAAACCCTAAACTATAAACACTAAACGCTAAAAAACCCTAAACCCTAAACCCTAAACACTAAACCCTAAACAAGCCTAAACCCTAAAACCATTAACACTATACCCTAAACAACCCTAAACCCTTAACCCTAAATATTATACCCTAAACCCTAAAACACTATACAACCTTAAACCCTAAACCTTAAAATATCCTAAATCATAAATTCTGAACAACCCTAAACACAAAATCATAAACAACCCTAAAAAACCCTAAACAACTCTAAACGCTAAAACCTAAACAACCCTAAACATTAAACAATCTTAAACGCTAAACCCTATACACTAAACCTAAACCACCCTAAAACTTAAACAATCCTAAACCCTAAACCTTAAACCATAAACCCTAAATTTTAAACCATAAATCTAAGAATAACCATAACCCTAACCCTAACCCTAAACCTAAACCTAACCCTAAGCCCAACCCTAACCTTAACCCCATAACCCTAACTCTAACCTTAAGCCTAACATAATCCCATAACCCTAACTCTAACCCTAACTCTAAATCTAATGCTACCCCTAACCCTAACCCTAACCCTAACCCCTTAACCTTAATCCCTAAATCCTAAACCCTGAACAACCATAAATCCTAAACCCTGAACAACCCTAAATCATAAACCCTGAATAACCCTAAACACTAACCTCTAAACAACCCTAAACAACCCTAATCACTAAACCATAAACAACCCTAAACACTAAACCCTTAACAACCCTATACCCTAAACCTTAAACACTAAACCCTAAATAACCCTAAACCCTAAACCATTAACACTATACCCTAAACAACACTAAACACTAAACCCAATACAACCCTAAAACCTAAACCTTAAACACTAAACCTTAAAAAACCCTAAACCCTAAAGACTAAACCCTAAACAACCCTAAACTTTTAACCCTAAACACTATACCCTAAACAACCCTAAACCTTAAACAATCCTAAACTCTAAA
>NC_137980.1:63036773-63039273 GCF_963924665.1 Micromys minutus | reverse complement strand
CCTAACCTTAACCCTAACCCTAACCCTAACCCTAACCCCTAACCCCTAACCCTAAACCTAACCCTAACCCTAACCTTACCCTAACCCTAACCCTAACCCTAACCCTAACCCTAACCCTTACCCTAACCTTAACCCTAACCCTAACCTTAACCCTAACCTTAACCCTAACCCCTAACCCTTACCCTAACCCTAACCCTAACCCTAACACTAAAACTAACCCTAACCCTAACCCTAACCGTAACCCTAACCCTAACCCTAACCCTAACCCTAACCCTAAACCTAACTTTAACCCTAACCTTAACCCTAATCCTAACCCTAACCCTAACCCTAACCCTAACCTTACCCTAACCCTAACCCTAACCCTAACCTTAAGCCTAACATAACCACATAACCCTAACCCTAACCCTCACACTAACCCTAACCCTAACCTTAACACTAACCCTAACCTCAACCCTAACCTTAACCCTAACCCCTAACCCTTACCCTAACCCTAACCCTAACCCTAACCCTAAACCTAACCCTAACCCTAACCCTAACCCTAACCCTAACCTTAACCCTAACCCTAACCCTAAACCTAACCCTAACCCTAACCTTAACCCTAATCCTAACCCTAACCCTAACCCTAACCCTAACCGTAACCATAACACTAAACTCTAAACCCTAAACCTAATCCGCCCTAAACTTTAAACAATCCTAAACCATAAACCGTAGACCCTAAACCCTAAATCTAACATTAAACCGAAACCTAACCCTAAATCAAACCCTAACCCTAAATCCTCCCTGACCCTAACCCTAAACCTAACCCTAACCCTAACCCTAAACCTAACCCTGACCCTAATCCTAACATTAAACCTATTTATAATTCTAACCCTAACACTAATCCTAAACTTAAACCTAACCCCCTAATAATAACCCTAACCCTAACACTAACACTAACCGCTAACCCTAACCCTAACCCTAACCCTAACACTAACCCAAACCATAACACTAACCCCCTAACTTTTACCCTAACCCTAACCCTAACCCTAACTTTTACCATAACCCTAACCCTAACCCTAACCCCATCCCTAACCCTAACCCTAACCGTAACCATAACACTAAACTCTAAACCCTAAATCTAATCCACCCTAAACCTTTAACAATCCTAAACCATAAACCTTAAACCCTAAACCCTAAATCTAACAATAAACCTAAACCTAACCCTAAATCTAACCCGAACCCTATCCCTAACCCTAAACCTAACCCTGACCCTAACCCTAACCCTAATCCTAACACTAACCATAACCCTAACCCAAACACTAACCCTAACCTTAACCCTAACCCTAACCCTAACCCTAACCCTAACCCTAAACCTAACCCTAACCTTAACCGTAATACTAAACTCTAAACCCTAAACCTAATCCACCATAAACCTTAAACAATCCTAAACCATAAACCTTAAACCCTAAACCCTAAATCTAACAATAAACCTAAACCTAACCCTAAATCAAACCCTAACCCTAACCCTAACCCTAAACCTAAACCTGACCCTAACCCTAACCCTAATCCTAACACTAATCATAACCCAAACACTAACCTTAACCCTAACCCTAAACCTAACCCTAAACCTCACACTATCCCTAATCCTAACACTAAACCCTAAATTTAAATCTAATTCTAACCCTAACCCTACCCTTAAACCTAACCCTAACCCTATCCCTAAACCTAACCCTGACCCTAATCCTAACACTAACCCTATTTCTACTTCTAACCCTAACACTAATCCTTAACTAAAACCTAACCCCCTAATAATAACACTAACACTAAACCTAAACCTAACCCTAACCCTAACCCTAACACTAACCACTAACCTCTAACACTAACCCTAACCCTAACCCCAAACCCTAACCCTAACCCTAACCCTAACCCTAACACTATCCCTAACCCTAACCCTTACCCTAACACTAACACTAACCTTAACCCTAACCCTAACCTTAACCCTCACCCTAACCCTCACCTTAACCCTAAACCTAACCCTAACACTAACCCTAACACCCTAAATCCTAACCCCTCAACCCCGAAAAACCCTAAACACTAATTCCAAAAGCACCCTAAACCCTAAACTCTAAACACTAAACGCTAAAAAACCCTAAACCCTAAACCCTAAACCCTAAACACTAAACCCTAAACAAGCCTAAACCCTAAAACCATTAACACTATACCCTAAACAACCCTCAACTCTTAACCCTAAACATTATAGCCTAAACCCTAAAACACTATACAACCTTAAACCCTAAACCTTAAAATATCCTAAATCATAAATCCTGAACAACCCTAAACACTAAATCATAAACAACCCTAAAAAAACCTAAACAACTCTAAACGCTAAAACATAAACAACCCTAAACATTAAACAATCTTAAACGCTAAACCCTATACCCTAAACCTAAACCACCCTAAAATTTAAACAATCCTAAACCCTAAACCTTAAACCATAAACCCTAAATTTTAAACCATAAAT
>NC_137980.1:63024273-63029273 GCF_963924665.1 Micromys minutus | reverse complement strand
ATCCACCCTAAACCTTAAACAATCCTAAACCATAAACCTTAAACCCTAAACCCTAAATCTAACAATAAACCTAAACCTAACCCTAAATATAACCCTAACCCTAACCCTAACCCTAAACCTAAACCTGACCCTAACCCTAACCCTAATCCTAACACTAATCATAACCCAAACACTAACCCTAACCCTAACCCTAAACCTAACCCTAAACCTCACACTATCCCTAATCCTAACACTAAACCCTAAACTTTAAATCTAACCCTAACCCTAACCCTACCCTTAACCCTAACCCTAACCATATCCCTAAACCTAACCCTGACCCTAATCCTAACACTAACCCTATTTCAAATTCTAACCCTAACACTAATCCTAAACTAAAACCTAACCCCCTAATAATAAACCTAACACTAAACCTAACCCTAATCCTAACCCTAACACTAACACTAACCCCTAACCCCTAACACTAACCCTAACCTTAACCCCTAACCCTAACCCTAACCCTAACCCTAACCCTAACCCTAACCCTAACCCTAACCCTATCCCTAACCCTAACCCTTACCCTAACACTAACACTAACCTTAACCCTAACCCTAACCTTAACCCTCACCCTAACCCTCACCTTAACCCTAAACCTAACCCTAACACTAAACCTAACACCATAAATCCTAAACCCTAAACCCCGAAAAACCCTAAACACTAATTCCAAAAGCACCCTAAACCCTAAACTATAAACACTAAACGCTAAATAACCCTAAACCCTAAACCAAAAACACTAAACCCTAAACAAGCCTAAACCCTAAAACCATTAACACTATACCCTAAACAACCCTAAACCCTTAACCCTAAACATTATACCCTAACCCTAAAACACTATACAACCTTAAACCCTAAACCTTAAAATATCCTAAATCATAAATCCTGAACAACCCTAAACACTAAATTTTAAACAACCCTAAAAAACCCTAAACAACTCTAAACGCTAAAACCTTAACAACCCTAACCATTAAACAATCTTAAACGCTAAATTCTATACCCTAAACCTAAACCACCCTAAAACTTAAACAATCCTAAACCCTAAACCTTAAACCATAAGCCCTAAATTTTAAACCATAAATCTAAGAATAACCATAACCCTAACCCTAACCCTAAACCTAAACCTAACCCTAACCCCAACCCTAACCTTAACCCCATAACCCTAACCCTAACCTTAAGCCTAACATAACCCCATAACCCTAACTCTAACCCTAACTCTAACCCTAATGCTAACCCTAACCCTAACCCTAACCCTAACCCCTTAACCTTAATCCCTAAATCCTAAACCCTGAACAACCATAAATCCTAAACCCTGAACAACCCTAAATCATAAACCCTGAATAACCCTAAACAATAACCTCTAAACAACCCTAAACAACCCTAATCACTAAACCATAAACAACCCTAAACACTAAACCCTAAACAACCCTATACCCTAAACCTTAAACACTAAACCCTAAATAACCCTAAACCCTAAAACATTAACACTATACCCTAAACAACACTAAACACTAAACCCAAAAGAACTCTAAAACCTAAACCTTAAACACTAAACCTTAAACAACCCTAAACCCTAAACACTAAACCCTAAACAACCCTAAACTTTTAACCCTAAACACTATACCCTAAACAACCCTAAAACTTAAACCATCCTAAACTCTAAACCCTAAACCCTTAACCTAAACCACCCTAAATCTTAAACAATCATAAACCCTAAACCTTAAACCCTAAACACTAAACCCTAAACCCTAAACCTAACAATAACCATAACCCTAACCCTAACCTCTAAGCCTTACCCTAACCCTAACCCTAACCCTAATCCTAACCCTAACCCTAACACTAACCCTAACCCTAACCTTAACCCTAACCCTAAACCTAATCCTAACCTTAACCTTAACCCTAATCCTAACCCTAACCCTTACCCTAACCCTAAGCGTAACCATAACACTAAACTCTAAACCCTAAACCTAATCCACCCTAAACCTTAAACAATCCTAAACCATAAACCTTAGACCCTAAATCCTAAATCTAACAATAAACCTAAACCTAACCCTAAATCTAACCCTAACCCTAACCCTAACCCTAAACCCTCCCTGACCCTAACCCTAACCCTAACCCTAACCCTAACCCTAAACCTAACCCTGACCCTAATCCTAACACTAACCCTATTTCTAATTCTAACCCTAACACTAATCCTAAACTTAAACCTAACCCCATAATAATAACCCTAACCATAACACTAACACTAACCCTAAACCCTAACCCTAACCCTAACCCTAACCCTAACCTAACAATAACCCTAACCTTAACCCTAACCCTAACCCTAACACTAACCCCTAACCCTTACCCTAACCCTAACCCTAACCCTAACCATTACCCTAACCCTAACCCTAACCCTAACTTTAACACTAACCGTAACCATAACACTAAACTCTAAACCTTAACCTAATCCACCCTAAAACTTAAACAATCCTAAACCATAAACCTTAAACCCTAAACCCTAAATCAAACAATAAACCTAAACCTGACCCTAAATATAACCCTAACCCTAACCCTAACCCTAAACCTAACCCTGACCCTAACCCTAACCCTAATCCTAACACTAACCATAACCCTAACCCTAACCGTAACCCTAACCTTAACCATAACCCTAACCCTAACCCTAACACTAACACTAACCCCTAACCCCTAACACTAACCCTAACCTTAACCCCTAACCCTAACCCTAACCCTAACCCTAACCCTAACCCTAACCCTAACCCTATCCCTAACCCTAACCCTTACCCTAACACTAACACTAACCTTAACCCTAACCCTAACCTTAACCCTCACCCTAACCCTCACCTTAACCCTAAACCTAACCCTAACACTAAACCTAACACCATAAATCCTAAACCCTAAACCCCGAAAAACCCTAAACACTAATTCCAAAAGCACCCTAAACCCTAAACTATAAACACTAAACGCTAAATAACCCTAAACCCTAAACCAAAAACACTAAACCCTAAACAAGCCTAAACCCTAAAACCATTAACACTATACCCTAAACAACCCTAAACCCTTAACCCTAAACATTATACCCTAACCCTAAAACACTATACAACCTTAAACCCTAAACCTTAAAATATCCTAAATCATAAATCCTGAACAACCCTAAACACTAAATTTTAAACAACCCTAAAAAACCCTAAACAACTCTAAACGCTAAAACCTTAACAACCCTAACCATTAAACAATCTTAAACGCTAAATTCTATACCCTAAACCTAAACCACCCTAAAACTTAAACAATCCTAAACCCTAAACCTTAAACCATAAGCCCTAAATTTTAAACCATAAATCTAAGAATAACCATAACCCTAACCCTAACCCTAAACCTAAACCTAACCCTAACCCCAACCCTAACCTTAACCCCATAACCCTAACCCTAACCTTAAGCCTAACATAACCCCATAACCCTAACTCTAACCCTAACTCTAACCCTAATGCTAACCCTAACCCTAACCCTAACCCTAACCCCTTAACCTTAATCCCTAAATCCTAAACCCTGAACAACCATAAATCCTAAACCCTGAACAACCCTAAATCATAAACCCTGAATAACCCTAAACAATAACCTCTAAACAACCCTAAACAACCCTAATCACTAAACCATAAACAACCCTAAACACTAAACCCTAAACAACCCTATACCCTAAACCTTAAACACTAAACCCTAAATAACCCTAAACCCTAAAACATTAACACTATACCCTAAACAACACTAAACACTAAACCCAAAAGAACTCTAAAACCTAAACCTTAAACACTAAACCTTAAACAACCCTAAACCCTAAACACTAAACCCTAAACAACCCTAAACTTTTAACCCTAAACACTATACCCTAAACAACCCTAAAACTTAAACCATCCTAAACTCTAAACCCTAAACCCTTAACCTAAACCACCCTAAATCTTAAACAATCATAAACCCTAAACCTTAAACCCTAAACACTAAACCCTAAACCCTAAACCTAACAATAACCATAACCCTAACCCTAACCTCTAAGCCTTACCCTAACCCTAACCCTAACCCTAATCCTAACCCTAACCCTAACACTAACCCTAACCCTAACCTTAACCCTAACCCTAAACCTAATCCTAACCTTAACCTTAACCCTAATCCTAACCCTAACCCTTACCCTAACCCTAAGCGTAACCATAACACTAAACTCTAAACCCTAAACCTAATCCACCCTAAACCTTAAACAATCCTAAACCATAAACCTTAGACCCTAAATCCTAAATCTAACAATAAACCTAAACCTAACCCTAAATCTAACCCTAACCCTAACCCTAACCCTAAACCCTCCCTGACCCTAACCCTAACCCTAACCCTAACCCTAACCCTAAACCTAACCCTGACCCTAATCCTAACACTAACCCTATTTCTAATTCTAACCCTAACACTAATCCTAAACTTAAACCTAACCCCATAATAATAACCCTAACCATAACACTAACACTAACCCTAAACCCTAACCCTAACCCTAACCCTAACCCTAACCTAACAATAACCCTAACCTTAACCCTAACCCTAACCCTAACACTAACCCCTAACCCTTACCCTAACCCTAACCCTAACCCTAACCATTACCCTAACCCTAACCCTAACCCTAACTTTAACACTAACCGTAACCATAACACTAAACTCTAAACCTTAACCTAATCCACCCTAAAACTTAAACAATCCTAAACCATAAACCTTAAACCCTAAACCCTAAATCAAACAATAAACCTAAACCTGACCCTAAATATAACCCTAACCCTAACCCTAACCCTAAACCTAACCCTGACCCTAACCCTAACCCTAATCCTAACACTAACCATAACCCTAACCCTAACCGTAACCCTAACCTTAACCATAACCCTAACCCTAACCCTAACCCTAACCCTAACCCTAACCCCTTAACCTTAATCCCTAAATCCGAA
>NC_137980.1:63011773-63014273 GCF_963924665.1 Micromys minutus | reverse complement strand
TAAAAACCCCAAACAACCCTAATCACTAAACCATAAACAACCCTACACACTAAACCCTAAACAACCCTATACCCTAAACCTTAAACACTAAACCCAAAATAACCCTAAACCCTAAATCATTAACACTATACCCTAAACAACACTAAACACTAAACCCAAAACAACCCTAAAACCTAAACCTTAAACACTAAACCTTAAACAACCCAAAACCCTAAACACTAAACCCTAAACAACCCTAAACTTTTAACCCTAAACACTATACCCTAAACAACCCTAAACCTTAAACAATCCTAAACTCTAAACCCTAAACCCTTAACCTAAACCACCCTAAATCTTAAACAATCATAAACCCTAAACCTTAAACCCTAAACACTAAACCCTAAACCCTACACCTAACAATAACCATAACCCTAACCCTAACCCCTAACCCTTACCCTAACCCTAACCCTATCCCTAATACTAACCCTAACCCTAACCCTAACCGTAACCCTAACCCTAACCCTAACCCTAAACCTAATCCTAACCCCAACCTTAACCCTAATCCTAACCCTAACCCTAACCCTAACCCTAACCGTAACCATAACACTAAACTCTAAACCCTAAACCTAATCCACCCTAAACCTTAAAAAATCCTAAACCATAAACCTTAGACCCTAAATCCTAAATCTAACAATAAACCTAAACCTAACCCTAAATCTAAACCTAACCCTAACCCTAACCCTAAACCCTCCCTGACCCTAACCCTAACCCTAACCATAACCCTAAACCTAACCCTGACCCTAATCCTAACACTAACCCTATTTCTAATTCTAACCCTAACACTAATCCTAAACTTAAACCTAACCCCCTAATAATAACCCTAACCCTAACACTAACCCTAACCCCTAACCCTAACCCTAACCCTAACCCAAACCCTAACCTAACCCTAACCCTAACCTTAACCCTAACCCTAACACTAACCCCTAACCCTTACCCTAACCCTAACCCTAACCCTAACCATTACCCTAATCCTAACCGTAACCCTAACCCTAACCCTAACCCTAACACTAACCGTAACCATAACACTAAACTCTAAAGCTTAACCTAATCCACCCTAAACCTTAAACAATCCTAAACCATAAACCTTAAACCCTAAACCCTAAATCTAACAATAAACCTAAACCTGACCCTAAATCTAACCCTAACCCTAACCCTAACCCTAAACCTAACCCTGACCCTAACCCTAACCTTAATCCTAACACTAACCATAACCCTAACCCTAACCCTAACGCTAACCTTAACCCTAAACCTAAACCTAACCCTAATACTAACCTTAACCCTAACCCTAACCCTAACCCCTTAACCTTAATCCCTAAATCCTAAACCCTGAACAACCATAAATCCTAAACCCTGAACAACCCTAAATCATAAACCCTGAATAACCCTAAACACTAACCTCTAAACAACCCTAAACAACCCTAATCACTAAACCATAAACAACCCTAAACACTAAACCCTAAACAAACCTGTACCCTAAACCTTAAACACTAAACCCTAAATAACCCTAAACCCTAAACCATTAACACTATACCCTAAACAACACTAAACACTAAACCCAAAACAACCCTAAAACCTAAACCTTAAACACTAAACCTTAAACAACCCTAAACCCTAAACACTAAACCCTAAACAACCCTAAACTTTTAACCCTAAACACTATACCCTAAACAACCCTAAACCTTAAACAATCCTAAACTCTAAACCCTAAACCCTTAACCTAAACCACCCTAAATCTTAAACAATCCTAAACGCTAAACCTTAAACCCTAAACACTAAACCCTAAACCCTAAAACTAACAATAACCATAACCCTAACCCTAACCCCTAACCCTTACCCTAACCCTAACCCTAACCCTTATCCTAACCCTAACCCTAACCCTAACCCTAACCCTAACCCTAACCCTAACCCTAACCCTAACCCTAACACTAATCCTAACCCTAACCCTAAACCTAATCCTAACCCTAACCTTAACCCTAATCCTAAACCTAACCCTAACCCTAACCCTAACCGTAACCATAACACTAAACTCTAAACCCTAAACCTAATCCACCCTAAACCTTAAACAATCCTAAACCATAAACCTTAGAACGTAAATCTTAAATCTAACAATAAACATAAACCTAACCCTAAATCTAACCCTAACCCTAACCCTAACCCTAAACCCTCCCTGACCCTAACCTTAACCCTAACGCTAACCCTAAACCTAACCCTGACCTGAATCCTAACACTAACCCTATTTCTAATTCTAACCCTAACACTAATCCTAAACTTAAACCTAACCCCCTAATAATAACCCTAACACTAACACTAACCCTAACCCATAACCCTAACCCTAACCCTAACACTAACCCCTAACCATTACCCTAACCCTAACCCTAACCCTAACCCTAACCATTACCCTAACCCTAACCCTAACCCTAACCCTAACACTAACCGTAACCATAACACTAAACTCTAAACC
>NC_137980.1:62986773-63009273 GCF_963924665.1 Micromys minutus | reverse complement strand
TAATCCTAACACTAACCATAACCCTAACCCTAACACTAACCCTAACCTTAACCCTACCCTAACCCTAACCCTAACCCTAACCCTAACTCTAACCCTAACCCTAACCCTAACCGTAACCATAATACTAAACTCTAATCCTTAAACCTAATCCACCCTAAACCTTAAACAATCCTAAACCATAAACCTTAAACCCTAAACCCTAAATCTAACAATAAACCTAAACATAAACCTAAATCTAACAATAAACCTAACCCTAACCCTAAACCTAAACCTGACCCTAACCCTAACCCTAATCCTAACATTAATCATAACCCAAACACTAACCCTAACCCTAACCCTAAACCTAACCCTAAACCTCCCACTATCCATAATCCTAACACTAAACCCTAAACTTTAAATCTAATCCTAACCCTAACCCTACCCTTAACCCTAACCCTAACCCTATCCCTAAACCTAACCCTGACCCTAATCTTAACACTAACCCTATTTCTAATTCTAACCCTAACACTAATCCTTAACTAAAACCTAACCCCCTAATAATAACCCTAACACTAAACCTAACCCTAACACTAACCCTAACCCTAACACTAACCCCTAACCCCTAACACTAACCCTAACCCTAACCCCTAACCCTAACCCTAACCCTAACCCTAACCCTAACCCTAACTGTAACCCTAACCCTATCCCTAACCCTAACCCTTACCCTAACACTAACACTAACCTTAACCCTAACCCTAACATTAACCCTCACCCTAACCCTCACCTTAACCCTAAACCTAACCCTAACACTAACCCTAACACCCTAAATCCTAAACCCTAAACCCCGAAAAACCCTAAATACTAATTACAAAAGCACCCTAAACCCTAAACTATGAACACTAAACGCTAAAAAACCCTAAACCCTAAACCCTAAACACTAAACTCTAAACAAGCCTAAACCCTAAAACCAATAACACTATACCCTAAACAACCCTAAACCCTTAACCCTAAACATTATACCCTAAACCCTAAAACACTATACAACCTTAAACCCTATACCTTAAAATATCCTAAATCATAAATCCTGAACAACCCTAAACACTAAATTATAAACAACCCTAAAAAACCCTAAACAACTCTAAACGCTAAAACCTAAACAACCCTAAACATTAAACAATCTTAAACGCTAAACCCTATACCCTAAACCTAAACCACCTTAAACTTAAACAATCCTAAACCCTAAACCTTAAACCATAAACCCTAAATTTTAAACCATTAATCTAAGAATAACCCTAACCATAACCCTAACCCTAACCCTAACCGTAACCATAACACTAAACTCTAAACCCAAAACCTAATCCACCCTAAACCTTAAACAATCCTAAACCATAAACCTTAGACCCTAAACCCTAAATCTAACCCTAACCCTAAACCCTCCCTGACCCTAACCTTAACCCTAACCCTAACCCTAACCCTAACCCTAACCCTAAACCTAACCCTAAACCTAACCCTGACCCTAATCCTAACACTAAACCTATTTCTAATTCTAACCCTAACACTAATCCTAAAATTAAACCTAACCCCCTAATAATAACCCTAACCCTAACACTAACCCTAACCCCTAACCCTAACCCTAACCCTAACACAAACCCTAACACTAACCCCCTAACTTTTACCCTAACCCTAACCCTAACTCTAAACCTAACCCTTACCATAACCTTAACCCTTACCCTAACCCCATCCCTAACCCTAACCCTAACCGTAACCATAACACTAAACTCTAAACCCTAAACCTAATCCACCCTAAACCTTAAACAATCCTCAACCATAAACCTTAAACCCTAAACCCTAAATCTAACAATAAACCTAAACCTAACCCTAAATCTAACCCTAACCCTATCCCTAAACCTAAACCTAACCCTGACCCTAACCCTGACCCTAATCCTAACACTAACCATAACCCTAACCCTAACACTAACCCTAACCCTAACCTTAACCCTAACCCTAACCCTAACCCTAACCCTAACTCTAACCCTAACCCTAACCCTAACCGTAACCATAATACTAAACTCTAAACCCTAAACCTAATCCACCCTTAAACTTAAACAATCCTAAACCATAAACCTTAAACCTTAAACCATAAATCTAACAATAAACCTAAACCTAACCCTAAATCTAACCCTAACCCTAACCCTAACCCTAAACATAAACCTGACCCTAACCCTAATCCTAATCCTAACACTAATCATAAACCAAGCACTAACCCTAACCCTAACCCTAAACCTAACCCTAAACCTCACACTATCCTAATCCTAACACTAAACCCTAAACTTTAAATCTAACCCTAACCCTAACCCTACCCTTAACCCTAACCCTAACCATATTTCTAAACCTAACCCTGACTCTAATCCTAACACTAACCCTATTTCTAATTCTAACCCTAACACTAATCCTAAACTAAAACCTAACCCCTAATAATAACCCTAACACTAAACCTAACCCTAACCCTAACCCTAACCCTAACACTAACACTAACCCCTAACCCCTAACACTAACCCTAAACCAAACCCCTAACCCTAACCCTAACCCTAACCCTAACCTTCCCCTAACCCTAACCCTAACCCTAACCCTAACCCTAAACCTAACCCTAACCCTAACCTTAACCCTAACCCTAACCCTAACCCCTAACCCTTACCCTAACCCTAACCCTAACCTTAACCCTAATCCTAACCCTAACCCTAACCCTAACCCTAACCGTAACCATAGCACTAAACTCTAAACCCTAAACCTAATCCACCCTAAACCTTAAACAATCCTAAACCATAAACCGTAGACCCTAAACCCTAAATTTAACATTAAACCTAAACCTAACCCTAAATCTAACCCTAACCTTAAACCCTCCCTGACCACAACCCTAACCCTAACCCTAACCCTAACCCTAAACCTAACACTGACCCTAATCCTAACACTAAACCTATTTCTAATTCTAACCATAACACTAATCCTAAACTTAAACCTAACCCCCTAATAATAACCCTAACCCTAACACTAACCCTAACCCCTAACCCTAACCCTAACCCTAACCCTAACCTAACCCTAACCCTAACCCTAACCCTAACCCAAACCCTAACACTAACCCCCTAACTTTTACCCTAACCCTAACCCTAACCCTAACCTTTACCATAACCCTAACCCTAACCCTAACCCCATCCCTAACCCTAACCCTAACCGTAACCATAACACTAAACTCTAAACCCTAAACCTAATCCACCCTAAACCTTAAACAATCCTAAACCATAAACCTTAAACCCTAAACCCTAAATCTAACAATAAACCTAAACCTAACCCTAAATCTAACCCTAACCCTATCCCTAACCCTAAACCTAACCCTGACCCTAACCCTAACCCTAATCCTAACACTAACCATAACCCTAACCCTAACACTAACCCTAACCTTAACCCTACTCTAACCCTAACCCTAACCCTAACTCTAACCCTAACCCTAACCCTAACCGTAACCATAATACTAAACTCTAATCCTTAAACCTAATCCACCCTAAACCTTAAACAATCCTAAACCATAAACCTTAAACCCTAAACCCTAAATCTAACAATAAACCTAAACCTAACCCTAAATCTAACAATAAACCTAACCCTAACCCTAAACCTAAACCTGACCCTAACCCTAACCCTAATCCTAACATTAATCATAACCCAAACACTAACCCTAACCCTAACCCTAAACCTAACCCTAAACCTCACACTATCCATAATCCTAACACTAAACCCTAAACTTTAAATCTAATCCTAACCCTAACCCTACCCTTAACCCTAACCCTAACCCTATCCCTAAACCTAACCCTGACCCTAATCTTAACACTAACCCTATTTCTAATTCTAACCCTAACACTAATCCTTAACTAAAACCTAACCCCCTAATAATAACCCTAACACTAAACCTAACCCTAACCCTAACCCTAACCCTAACACTAACCCCTAACCCCTAACACTAACCCTAACCCTAACCCCTAACCCTAACCCTAACCCTAACCCTAACCCTAACCCTAACTCTAACCCTAACCCTATCCCTAACCCTAACCCTTACCCTAACACTAACACTAACCTTAACCCTAACCCTAACCTTAACCCTCACCCTAACCCTCACCTTAACCCTAAACCAAACCCTAACACTAACCCTAACACCCTAAATCCTAAACCCTAAACCCCGAAAAACCCTAAACACTAATTACAAAAGCACCCTAAACCCTAAACTATGAACACTAAACGCTAAAAAACCCTAAACCCTAAACCCTAAACACTAAACCCTAAACAAGCCTAAACCCTAAAACCAATAACACTATACCCTAAACAACCCTAAACCCTTAACCCTAAACATTATACCCTAAACCCTAAAACACTATACAACCTTAAACCCTATACCTTAAAATATCCTAAATCATAAATCCTGAACAACCCTAAACACTAAATTATAAACAACCCTAAAAAACCCTAAACAACTCTAAACGCTAAAACCTAAACAACCCTAAACATTAAACAATCTTAAACGCTAAACCCTATACCCTAAACCTAAACCACCCTAAAACTTAAACAATCCTAAACCCTAAACCTTAAACCATAAACCCTAAATTTTAAACCATTAATCTAAGAATAACCCTAACCATAACCCTAACCCTAACCCTAACCGTAACCATAACACTAAACTCTAAACCCTAAACCTAATCCACCCTAAACCTTAAACAATCCTAAACCATAAACCTTAGACCCTAAACCCTAAATCTAACCCTAACCCTAAACCCTCCCTGACCCTAACCCTAACCCTAACCCTAACCCTAACCCTAACCCTAACCCTAACCCTAACCCTAACCCTAACCCTAAACCTAACCCTAAACCTAACCCTGACCCTAATCCTAACACTAAACCTATTTCTAATTCTAACCCTAACACTAATCCTAAAATTAAACCTAACCCCCTAATAATAACCCTAACCCTAACACTAACCCTAACCCCTAACCCTAACCCTAACCCTAACACAAACCCTAACACTAACCCCCTAACTTTTACCCTAACCCTAACCCTAACTCTAAACCTAACCCTTACCATAACCTTAACCCTTACCCTAACCCCATCCCTAACCCTAACCCTAACCGTAACCATAACACTAAACTCTAAACCCTAAACCTAATCCACCCTAAACCTTAAACAATCCTCAACCATAAACCTTAAACCCTAAACCCTAAATCTAACAATAAACCTAAACCTAACCCTAAATCTAACCCTAACCCTATCCCTAAACCTAAACCTAACCCTGACCCTAACCCTGACCCTAATCCTAACACTAACCATAACCCTAACCCTAACACTAACCCTAACCTTAACCCTAACCCTAACCCTAACCCTAACCCTAACTCTAACCCTAACCCTAACCCTAACCGTAACCATAATACTAAACTCTAAACCCTAAACCTAATCCACCCTTAAACTTAAACAATCCTAAACCATAAACCTTAAACCTTAAACCATAAATCTAACAATAAACCTAAACCTAACCCTAAATCTAACCCTAACCCTAACCCTAACCCTAAACATAAACCTGACCCTAACCCTAATCCTAATCCTAACACTAATCATAAAGCAAGCACTAACCCTAACCCTAACCCTAAACCTAACCCTAAACCTCACACTATCCTAATCCTAACACTAAACCCTAAACTTTAAATCTAACCCTAACCCTAACCCTACCCTTAACCCTAACCCTAACCATATTTCTAAACCTAACCCTGACTCTAATCCTAACACTAACCCTATTTCTAATTCTAACCCTAACACTAATCCTAAACTAAAACCTAACCCCTAATAATAACCCTAACACTAAACCTAACCCTAACCCTAACCCTAACCCTAACCCTAACACTAACACTAACCCATAACCCCTAACACTAACCCTAAACCAAACCCCTAACCCTAACCCTAACCCTAACCCTAACTTTAACCTTAACCCTAACCCTAACCCTAACCCTATCCCTAACACTAACCCTTATTCTAACACTAACACTAACCTTAACCCTAACCCTAACCTTAACCCTCACCCTAACCCTCACCTTAACCCTAAACCTAACCCTAACACTAACCCTAACACCCTAAATCCTAAACCCTAAACCCCGAAAAACACTAAACACTAATTCTAAAAGCACCCTAAACCCTAAACTATGAACACTAAACGCTAAAAAACCCTAAACCCTAAATCCTAAACACTAAACCCTAAACAATCCTAAACCCTAAAACCATTAACACTATACCCTAAACAACCCTAAGCCCTTAACCCTAAACATTATACCCTAAACCCTAAAACACTATACAACCTTAAACCCTAAACCTTAAAATATCCTAAATCATAAATCCTGAACAAGCGTAAACACTAAAGCATAAACAACCCTAAAAAACCCTAAACAACTCTAAACGCTAAAACCTAAACAACCCTAAACATTAAACAATCTTAAACGCTAAACCCTATACCCTAAACCTAAACCACCATAAAACTTAAACAATCCTAATCCCTAAACCTTAAACCATAAACCCTAAATTTTAAACCATAAGTCTAAGAATAACCATAACCCTAACCCTAACCCTAAACCTAAACCTAACCCTAACCCCAACCCTAACCTTAACCCCATAACCCTAACCCTAATTTAAGCCTAACATAACCCCATAACCTTAACTCTAACCCTAACTCTAACCCTAATGCTAACCCTTACCCTAACCCTAACCTTAACCCCTTAACCTTAATCCCTAAATCCTAAACCCTGAACAACCATAAATCCTAAACCCTGAACAACCCTAAATCATAAACCCTGAATAACC
Source organism: Micromys minutus (assembly GCF_963924665.1). Taxonomy (NCBI): domain Eukaryota; kingdom Metazoa; phylum Chordata; class Mammalia; order Rodentia; family Muridae; genus Micromys; species Micromys minutus. The sequence goes on along the minus strand of NC_137980.1, from coordinate 63,002,415 downwards.
CTAAACACTAACCTCTAAACAACCCTAAACAAACCTAATCACTAAACCATAAACAACCCTAAACACTAAACCCTAAACAACCCTATACCCTAAACCTTAAACACTAAACCCTAAATAACCCTAAACCCTAAACCATTAACACTATACCCTAAACAACACTAAACACTAAACCCAAAAAAACCCTAAAACCTAAACCTTAAACACTAAACCTTAAACAACCCTAAACCCTAAACACTAAACCCTAAACAACCCTAAACTTTTAAACCTAAACACAATACCCTAAACAACCCTAAACCTTAATCAATCCTAAACTCTAAACCCTAAACCCTTAACCTAAACCACCCTAAATCTTAAACAATCCTAAACCCAAAACCTTAAACCCTAAACACTAAACCCTAAACCCTAACCCTAACCCTAACCCTAACCCTAACCCTAACCTAACCCTAACCCTAACCCTAACCCTAACCTAACCCTAACCCTAACCCTAACCCTAACACTAACCGTAACAATAACACTAAACTCTAAACCCTAAACCTAATCCACCCTAAAGTTTAAACAATCCTAAACCATAAACCTTAAACCCTAAACCCTAAATCTAACAATAAACCTAAACCTGACCCTAAATCTAACCCTAACCCTAACCCTAACCCTAAACCTAATCCTGACCCTAACCGTAACCCTAATCCTAACACTAACCATAACCTTAACCCTAACCCTAATCCTAACCTTAACCCTAACCCTAACCCTAACCCTAACCCTAACCCTAACCCTAACCCTAACCCTAACCCTAACACCTTAACCTTAATCCCTAAACCCTAAACCCTGAACAACCATAAATCCTAAACCCTGAACAACCCTAAATCATAAACCCTGAATAACCCTAAACACTAACCTCTAAACAACCCTAAACAACCCTAATCACTAAACCATAAACAACCCTAAACACTAAAACCTAAACAACCCTATATCCTAAACCTTAAACACTAAACCCTAAATAACCCTAAACCCTAAACCATTAACACTATACCCTAAACAACACTAAACACTAAACCCAAAACAACCCTAAAACCTAAACCTTAAACACTAAAACCTAAACAACCCTAAACCCTAAACACTAAAGCCTAAACAACCCTAAACTTTTAACCCTAAACACTATACCCTAAACAACCCTAAACCTTAAACAATCCTAAAGTCTAAACCCTAAACCCTTAACCTAAACCACCCTAAATCTTAAACAATCCTAAACCCTAAACCTTAAACCCTAAACACTAAACCCTAAACCCTAAACCTAACAATAAACATAACCCTAACCCTAACCCCTAACCCTTACCCTAACCCTAACCATAACCCTAATCCTAACCCTAACCCTAACCCTAACCCTAACCCTAACCCTAACCTTAACCCTAAACCTAATCATAACCCTAACCTTAACCCTAATCCTAACCCTAACCCTAACCCTAACCGTAACCATAACACTAAACTCTAAACCCTAAACCTAATCCACCCTAAACCTTAAACAATCTTAAACCATAAACCTTAGACCCTAAATCCTAAATCTAACAATAAACCTAAACCTAACCCTAAATCTAACCCTAACCCTAACCCTAACCCTCAACCCTCCCTGACCCTAACCCTAACCCTAACCCTAACCCTAAACCTAACCCTGACCCTAATCCTAACACTAACCCTATTTCTAATTCTAACCCTAACACTAATCCTAAACTTAAACCTAACCCCCTAATAATAACCCTAACCCTAACACTAACCCTAACCACTAACCCTCACACTAACCCTAACCGTAACCCTAACCCTAACACTAACCCCTAACCCTTACCCTAACCCTAACCCTAACCCTAACCCTATCCATTACCCTAACCCTAACCCTAACCCTAACCCTAACCCTAACACTAACCGTAACCATACAGTAAACTCTAAACCCTAAACCTAATCCACCCTAAACCATAAACAATCCTAAACCATAAACCTTAAACCCTAAACCCTAAATCTAACAATAAACCTAAACCTGACCCTAAATCTAACCCTAACCCTAACCCTAACCCTAAACCTAAACCTGACCCTAAACCTAACCCTAATCCTAACACTAACCATAACCCTAACCCTAAGCCTAACACTAACCTTAACCCTAACCCTAACCCTAACCCTAACCCTAACCCTAACCCTAACCTTAACCCTAACCGTAACCATAATACTAAACTCTAAACCCTAAACCTAATCCACCCTAAACCTTGAACAATCCTAAACCATAAACCTTAAACCCTAAACCCTAAACCTAACAATAAACCTAAACCTAACCCTTAATCTAACCCTAACCCTAACCCTAACCCTAAACCTAACCCTGACCCTAACCCTAACCCTAATCCTAACACTAACCATAACCCAAACACTAACCCTAACCCTAACCCTAAACCTAACCCTAACCCTAAACCTCAAACTATCCCTAATCCTAACAATAAACCCTAAACTTTAAATCTAACCCTAACCCTAACCCTACCCTTAACCCTAACCCTAACCCTATCCCTAAACCTAACCCTGACCCTAATCCTAACACTAAACCTATTTCTAATTCTAACCCTAACACTAATCCTAAACTTAAACCTAACCCCCTAATAATAACCCTAACACTAAACCTAACCCTAACCCTAACCCTAACCCTAACCCTAACCCTAACCCTAACCCCTAACCCCTAACACTAACCCTGACCCTAACACCTAACCCTAACCCTAACCCTAACCTAACCCTAACACTAACCCTAACCCTAACCCTAACCCTAACCCTATCCCTAACTCTAACCCTTACCCTAACACTAACACTAATCTTAACCCTAACCCTAACCTTAACCCTCACCCTAAGCCTCACGCCAACCCTCACCCTAACCCTAAACCTAACCCTAACACTAACCCTAACACCCTAAATCCTAAACCCTAAAACCAGAAAAACCCTTAACACTAATTCCAAAAGCACACTAAACCCTAAACTCTAAACACTAAACGCTAAAACACCCTAAACCCTAAACCCTAAACACTAAACCCTAAACAAGCCTAAACCCTAAAATCATTAACACTATACCCGAAACAACCCTAAACTCTTAACCCTAAACATTATAGCCTAAACCCTAAAACACTATACAACCTTAAACCCTAAACCTTAAAATATCCTAAATCATAAATCCTGAACAACCCTAAACACTAAATCATAAACAACCCTAAAAAAACCTAAACAACTCTAAACGCTAAAACATAAACAACCCTAAACATTAAACAATCTTAAACGCTAAACCCTATACCCTAAACCTAAACCACCCTAAAGATTAAACAATCCTAAACCCTAAACCTTAAACCATAAACCCTAAATTTTAAACCATAAATCTAAGAATAACCATAACCCTAACCCTAACCCTAAACCTAAACCTAACCCTAACCCCAACCCTAACCTTAACCCCATAACCCTAACCCTAACCTTAAGCCTAACATAACCACATAACCCTAACCCTAATCCTCACCCTAACCCTAACCCTAACCCTAACCCTAACCCTAACCCTACCCCTAAACCCTAACACTAACCCTAACCCTAACCCTAACCCTTACCCTAACCCTAACCCTAACCTTAACCCTAACCCTAACCTTAACCCTAATCCTAACCCTAACCCTAACCCTAACCCTAACCGTAACCATAACACAAAACTCTAAACCCTAAACCTAATCCACCCTAAACCTTAAACAATCCTAAACCATAAACCGTAGACCCTAAACCCTAAATCAAACAATAAACCTAAACCTAACCCTAAATCTAACCCTAACCCTAAACCCTCCCTGACCCTAACCCTAACCCTAACCCTAACCCTAAACCTAACCCTGACCCTAATCCTAACACTAAACCTATTTCTAATTCTAACCCTAACACTAATCCTAAACTTAAACCTAACCCCCTAATAATAACCCTAACCATAACACTAACCCTAACCCCTAACCCTAACCCTAACCCTAACCCTAACCTAATTCTAACCCTAACCCTAACCCTAACCCAAACCCTAACACTAACCCCCTAACTTTTACCATAACCCTAACCCTAACCCTAACTCTACCCCTTACCATAACCCTAACCCTAACCCTAACCCCATCCCTAACCCTAACAATAACCGTAACCATAACACTAAACTCTAAACCCTAAACCTAATCCACCCTAAAACTTAAACAATCCTAAACCATAAACCTTAAACCCTAAACCCTAAATCTAACAATAAACCTAAACCTAACCCTAAATCTAACCCTAACCCTAACCCTAACCCTGAACCTAAACCTGACCCTAACCCTAACCCTAATCCTAACACTAATCATAACCCAAACACTAACCCTAACCCTAACCCTAAACCTAACCCTAAACCTCACACTATCCCTAATCCTAACAATAAACCCTAAACTTTAAATCTAACCATAAACCTAAACCTACCCTTAACCCTAACCCTAACTATATCCCTAAACCTAACCCTGAACCTAATCCTAACACTAACCCTATTTCTAATTCTAACCCTAACACTAATCCTAAACTAAAACCTAACCCCCTAATAATAACCCTAACACTAAACCTAACCCTAACCCTAACGCTAACCCTAACCCTAACCCTAACACTAACCCCTAACCCCTAACACTAACCCTAACCCTAACCCCTAACCCTAACATTAACCCTAACCCTAACCCTAACCCTAACCCTAACCCTAACCCTAACCCTATCTTTAACCCTAACCCTTACCCTAACACTAATACTAACCTTAACCCTAACCCTAACCTTAACCCTCACCCTAACCCTCACTTTAACCCTAAACCTAACCCTAACACTAACCCTAACACCCTAAATCCTAAACCCTAAACCCCGAAAATCCCTAAACACTAATTTCAAAAGGACCCTAAACCCTAAACTATAAACACTAAATGCTAAAAAACCCGATACCCTAAACAGTAAACCCTAAACAAGCTTAAACCATAAAACCATTAACACTATACCCCAAAAAACCCTAAACCCTTAACCCTAAACATTATACCCTAAACCCTAAAACACTATACAACCTTAAACCCTAAACCTAAAAATATCCTAAATCATAAATCCTGAACAACCCTAAACACTAAATTATAAACAACCCTAAAAAACCCTAAACAACTCTAAACGCTAAAACCTTAACAACCCTAACCATTAAACAATCTTAAACGCTAAATTCTATACCCTAAACCTAAACCACCCTAAAACTTAAACAATCCTAAACCCTAAACCTTAAACCATAAACCCTAAATTTTAAACCATAAATCTAAGTATAACCATAACCCTAACCCTAACCCTAAACCTAAACCTAACCCTAACCCCAACCCTAACCTTAACCCCATAACCCTAACCCTAAACTTAAGCCTAACATAACCCCATAACCATAACTCTAACGCTAACTCTAACCCTAGTGCTAACCCTAACACTAACCCTAACCCTAACCCTAACCTCTTAACCTTAATCCCTAAATCCTAAACCCTGTACAACCATAAATCCTAAACCCTGAACAACCCTAAATAATAAACCCTGAATAACCCTAAACACTAACCTCTAAACAACCCTAAACAACCCTAATCACTAAACCATAAACAACCCTAAACACTAAACCCTAAACAACCCTATACCCTAAACCTTAAACACTAAACCCTAAATAACCCTAAACCCTAAACCATTAACACTATACCCTAAACAACACTAAACACTAAACCTAAAACAACCCTAAAACCTAAACCTTAAACACTAAACCTTAAACAACCCTAAACCCTAAACACTAAACCCTAAACAACCCTAAACCTTAAACAATCCTAAACTCTAAACCCTAAACCCTTAACCTAAACCACCCTAAATCTTAAACAATCCTAAACCCTAAACCTTAAACCCTAAACACTAAACCCTAAACCCTAAACATAACAATAAACATAACCCTAACCCTAACCCCTAACCCTTACCCTAACCCTAACCCTAACCCTAACCCTAACCCTAACCCTAACCCTAACCCTAACCCTAACCCTAACCCTAACCCTAACCCTAACCCTAAACGTAATCCTATCCCTAACCTTAACCCTAATCCTAACCCTAACCCTAACCCTAACCCTAACCGTAACCGTAACCATAACACTAAATTCTAAACCCTAAACCTAATCCACCCTAAACCTTAAACAATCCTAAACCATAAACCTTAGACCCTAAATCCTAAATCTAACAATAAACCTAAACATAACCCTAAATCTAACCCTAATCATAACCCTAACCCTAAACCCTCCCTGACCCTAACCCTAACCCTAACCCTAACCCTAACCCTAAACCTAATCCTGACCCTAATCCTAACACTAACCCTATTTCTAATTCTAACCCTAACACTAATCCTAAACTTAAACCTAACCCCCTAATAATAACCCTAACCCTAACACTAACCCTAACCCCTAACCCTAACCCTAACCCTAACCCTAACCCTAACCTAAACCTAACCCTAACCTTAACCCTAACCCTAACACTAACCCCTAACACTTACCCTAACCCTAACCCTAACCATTACCCTAACCCTAACCCTAACCCTAACCCTAACCCTAACACTAACCGTAACCATAACACTAAACTCTAAACCTTAACCTAATCCACCCTAAACCTTAAACAATCCTAAACCATAAACCTTAAACCCTAAACCCTAAATCTAACAATAAACCTAAACCAGACCCTCAATCTAACCCTAACCCTAACCCTAACCCTAAACCTAACCCTGACCCTAACCCTAACCCTAATCCTAACACTAACCATAACCCTAACCCTAATCCTAACGCTAAACTTAACCCTAACCCTAACCCTAACCCTAACCCTAACCCTAACCCTAACCCTAACCCCTTAACCTTAATCCCTAAATCCTAAATCCTGAACAACCATAAATCCTAAACCCTGAACAACCATAAATCATAAACCCTGAATAACCCTAAACACTAACCTCTAAACAACCTTAAACAACCCTAATCACTAAACCATAAACAACCCTAAACACTAAACCCTAAACAAACCTATACCCTAAACCTTAAACACTAAACCCTAAATAACCCTAAACCCTAAACCATTAACACTATACCCTAAACAACACTAAACACTAAACCCAAAACAACCCTAAAACCTAAACCTTAAACACTAAACCTTAAACAACCCTAAACCCTAAACACTAAACCCTAAACAACCCTAAATTTTAACCCTAAACACTATACCCTAAACAACCCTAAACCTTAAACAATCCTAAACTCTAAACCCTAAACCCTTAACCTAAAGCACCCTAAATCTTAAACAATCCTAAATCCTAAACCTTAAACCATAAACACTAAACCCTAAACCCTAAACCTAACAATAACCATAACCCTAAACCTAACCCCTAACCCTTACCCTAACCCTAACCCTAACCCTAATCCTAACCCTAACCCTAACACTAACCCTAACCCTAACCCTAACCCTAACCCTAAACCTAATCCTAACCCTTACCCTAACCCTAACTTTAACCCTAACCCTAATCCTAACACTAAACCCTAAACCCTAAACCTAACCCTAACCCTAAAACTAAACTTTAAATTCTAAACCTAATCTACCCTAAACCTTAAACAATCCTAAACCCTAAACTCTGAACCCTAAACCTAACCCGAACCCTATCCCTAACACTAACCATAACCTTAACACTAAATTGTAAACCCTAAATTTAATTTACGATAAACCTTAAACAATCCTAAACCCTAAACCTTAAACCCTAAACCTAACAATTACCATAACCCTAACCCTAATCCTAACCCTAACCCTAACCCTAAACGTAACCCTAACACTAAAACTAACCCTAACCCTAACCCTAACACTAAACCTAACACTAACACTAAACGTAGTCCTAACCCTAACCCTAACCCTAAACCTGACCCTAACCCTAACCCTAACCCTAATCCTAACTCAAACCCTAATCCTAACAATAAACCTAAACCTAACCCTAACCCTAACCCTAAACCTAACACTAACCTTAACCCTAACCCTAACCCTAACCCTAACTGTAATCCCTAAACCCTAAACCTAACCCTAACGATATCCCAAACACAAAACTCTAAACCCTAAAAATAATCCATCCTAAACCTTAAACAATCGTAAAACCTAAACCTTTACCCTAAACCCTAAACCCTAAACCTAACAATTTCCATGACCCTAAACGTAACCCTAAACCTAACCCTAACCCTAACCCTAATCCGAACACTAAACCCTAAACCCTAAACCTAACCCTAACCTTAACACTAAACTCTAAACCCTAAACCTAATCTACCCTAAACCTTAAACAATCCTAAACCCAAAACCTTAGACCCTAAACACTAAACCCTAAACCTAACAATAAACCTAACCCTAACCCTAAACCTAACCCTAACCTTAAGCCTAACCATAAACCTAACCCTAACCCTAAACCTAAGCTTAACCCTAACCCTAAACCTAAACCTAACAATAAACATAATCATAATCCTTACCCTAACCCTAACCCTAATCCTAACCGTAACCCTAACCCTAACCCTAACGATAACACTAACCCTAACCCTAACCCTAACCCTAACCCTAACCTTAACCTTAACCATAACACTAAACTCTAAACCCTAAACCTAATCCACCCTAAACCTTAAAAAATCCTAAACCATAAACCTTAAACCCTAAACCCTAAATCTAACAATAAACCTAAACCTAACCCTAAATCTATCCCTAACCCTAACCCTAACCCTAAACCTAACCCTGACCTTAACCCTAACCCTAATCCTAACACTAACCATAACCCTAACCCTAACCCTAACCCTAACCTTAACCCTAACCATAACCCTAACCCTAAACCTAACCCTAACCCTAACCCAAACCCTAACACTAAACCTAACCCTAACCCTAACCGTAACCATAACACTAAACCCTAAACCCTAAACCTAATCCACCGTAAACCTTAAACAATCCTAAAGCACAAAAATTGAACCCTAAACCCTAAATCTAACAATAAACCTAAACCTAACCCTAAATCTAACCCTAACTCTAACCCTAACACTAAACCTAACCCTAACCCTAAACCTCACACTAACCCTAATCCTAACACTAAACCTTAAACTTTAAATCTAACCCTAACCCTAACCCTACCCCTAACCCTAACCCTAACCCTATCCCTAAACGTAACCCTGACCCTAATCCTAACACTAACCCTATTTCTAATTCTAACCCTAACACTAATCCTAAATTTAAACCTAACTCCCTAATAATAACCCTAACCCTAAACCTAACCCTAACCCTAACCCTAACCCTAACCCTAACACTAACCCTAACCTAAACTCTAACCCTCCAACCCTAACCTTAACCCTAACCCTAACCCTAACCGGAACTCTAACCCTAACCCTAACCGTAACTCTAACCCTAACCCTAACACTAACCCTAACCCTAACCGTAACCCTAACCCTAACCCTAACCCTAACCCTAACCCTAACCCTAACCGTAACCATAACACTAAACTCTAAACCCTAAACCTAATCCACCCTAAACCTTAAACAATCCTAAACCATAAACCTTAAACCCTAAACCCTAAATCTAACAATAAACCTAAACCTAACCCTAAATCTAACACTAACCCTAACCGTAAACCTAAACCTACCCCTAACCCTAATCCAAAGCCTAATCCTAACAATAACCATAACCCAAACAAAGACTAACCCTAACCCTAAACCTAACCCTAACCCTAAACCTCACACCTACCCTATCCCTAACCCTAACCCTAACCCTAACACTAACCCTAACCCTAACCCTAACACTATCCCTAACACTAACCCTTACCCTAACACTAACACTAACCTTAACCCTAACCCTAACCTTAACCCTCACCCTAACCCTCACCCTAACCCTAAACCTAACCCTAAAACCCTAAATCCTAAACCCTAAACCCAGAAAAACCTTAAACACTAATTCCAAAAGCACCCTAAACCCTAAACTCTAAACACTAAACGCTAAAAAAACCTAAACCCTAAACCCTAAACACTAAACCCTAAACAAGCCTAAACCCTAAAACCATTAACACTATACCCTAAACAACCCTAAACTCTTAACCCTAAACATTATAGCCTAAACCCTAAAATACTATACAACCTTAAACCCTAAACCTTAAAATATCCTAAATCATAAATCCTGAACAACCCTAAACACTAAATCATAAACAACCCTAAAATAACCTAAACAACTCTAAACGCTAAAACATAGACAACCCTAAACATTAAACAATCTTAAACGCTAAACCCTATACCCTAAACCTAAACCACCATAAAACTTAAACAATCCTAAACCCTAAACCTTAAGCCATAAACCCTAAATTTTAAACCATAAATCTAAGAATAAACATAACCCTAACCCTAACCCTAAACCTAAACCTAACCCTAACCCCAACCCTAACCTTAACCCCATGACCCTAACCCTAACCTTAAGCCTAACATAACCACATAACCCAAACCCTAACCCTCACCCTAACCCTAACCCTAACCCTAACCCTAACCCTAACACTAACCCTAACCTTAACCCTAACCCTAACCCCTAACCCCTAACACTAACCCTAACCCTAACCCCTAACCCTAACCTTAACCCTAACCCTAACCTTACCCTAACCCTAACCCTAACCCTAAACCTAACCCTAACCTTAACCCTAACCCTAACCCTAACCCTAAACCTAACCCTAACCCTAAACTTAACCCTAATCCTAACCCTAACCCTAACCCTAACCCTAACCGTAATTATAACACTAAACTCTAAACCCTAAACCTAATCCACCCTAAACCTTAAACAATCCTAAACCATAAACCGTAGACCCTAAACCCTAAATCAAACAATAAACCTAAACCTAACCCTAAATCTAATCCTAACCCTAAACCCTCCCTGACCCTAACCCTAACCCTAACCCTAAGCCTAAACCTAACCCTGACATTAATCCTAACACTAAACCTATTTCTAATTCTAACCCTAACACTAATCCTAAACTTAAACCTAACCCCCTAATAATAACCCTAACCATAACACTAACCCTAACCCCTAACCCTAACCCTAACCCTAACCCTAACCCTAACCCTAAACATAAACCTGACCCTAACCCTAATCCTAATCCTAACACTAATCATAACCCAAAAACTAACCCTAACCCTAACCCTAAACCTAACCCTAAACCTCACACTGTCCCTAATCCTAACACTAAACCCTAAACTTTAAATCTAACCCTAACCCTAACCCTACCCTTAACCCTAACCCTAACCATATTTCTAAACCTAACCCTGACCCTAATCCTAACACTAACCCTATTTCTAATTCTAACCCTAACACTAATCCTAAACTAAAACCTAACCCCCTAATAATAACCCTAACACTAAACCTAACCCTAACCCTAATCTTAACCCTAACCCTAACACTAACCCCTAACCCCTAACACTAACCCTAACCCAAACCCCTAACCCTAACCCTAACCCTAACCCTAACCTTAACCCTAACCCTAACCCTAACCCTATCCCTATCCCTAACCCTAACCCTTATTCTAACACTAACACTAACCTTAACCCTAAACCTAACCTTAACCCTCACCCTAACCCTAACCTTAACCCTAAACCTAACCCTAACACTAACCCTAACACCCTAAATCCTAAACTCTAAACCCCGAAAAACCCTAAACACTAATTCCCAAAGCACCCTAAACCCTAAACTATAAACACTAAACGCTAAAAAACCCTAAACCCTAAACACTAAACACTAAACCCTAAACAAGCCTAAACCCTAAAACCATTAACACTATACCCTAAACAATCCTAAACCCTTAACCCTAAACATTATACCCTAAACCCTAAAACACTATAAAACCTTAAACCCTAAAGCTTAAAATATCCTAAATCATAAATCCTGAACAAGCCTAAACACTAAATCATAAACAACCATAAAAAACCCTAAAAAACTCTAAACGCTAAAACCTAAACAACCCTAAACATTAAACAATCTTAAACGCTAAACCCTATACCCTAAACGTAAACCACCCTAAAACTTAAACAATCCTAAACCCTAAACCTTAAACCATAAACCCTAAATTTTAAACCATAAATCTAAGAATAACCATAACCCTAACCCTAACCCTAAACCTAAACCTAACCCTAACCCCAACCCTAACCTTAACCCCATAACCCTAACCCTAACCTTAAGCCTAACATAACCCCATAACCTTAACTCTAACCCTAACTCTAACCCTAACCCGAACCCTAACCCTAACCCTAACCCTAACCTTAACCCTTTAACCTTAATCCCTAAATCCTAAACCCTGAACAACCATAAATCCTAAACCCTGAACAACCCTAAATCATAAACCCTGAATAACCCTAAACACTAACCTCTAAACAACCCTAAACAACCCTAATCACTAAACCATAAACAACCCTAAACACTAAACCCTAAACAACCCTATACATTAAACCTTAAACACTAAACCCTAAATAACCCTAAACCCTAAACCATTAACACTATATCCTAAATAACACTAAACACTAAACCCAAAACAACCCTAAAACCTAAACCTTAAACACTAAACCTTAAACAACCCTAAACCCTAAACACTAAACCCTAAACAACCCTAAACTTTTAACCCTAAACACTATACCCTAAACAACCCTAAACCTTAAACAATCCTAAACTCTAAACCCTAAACCCTTAACCTAAACCACCCTAAATCTTAAACAATCCTAAACCCTAAACCATAAACCCTAAACACTAAACCCTAAACCCTAAACCTAACAATAACCATAACCCTAACCCTAACCCCAAACCCTTACCCTAACCCTAACCCTAACCCTAACCCTAATCCTAACCCTAACCCTAAACCTAACCCTAACCCTAATCCTAACCCTAACCCTAACCCTAAACCTAATCCTAACCCTAACCTTAACCCTAATCCTAACCCTAACCCTAACCCTAACCCTAACCGTAACCATAACACTAAAGTCTAAACCCTAAACCTAATCCACCCTAAACCTTAAACAATCCTAATCCATAAACCTTAGACCCTAAATCCTAAATCTAACAATAAACCTAAACCTAACCCTAAATTTAACCCTAACCCTAACCCTAGCCCTAAACCCTCCCTGACCCTAACCCTAACCGTAACCCTAACCCTAACCCTAAACCTAACCCTGACCCTAATCCTAACACTAAACCTATTTCTAATTCTAACCCTAACACTATTCCTAAACTTAAACCTAACACCCTAATAATAACCCTAACACTAACACTAACCCTAACCTCTAACCCTAACCCTAACCCTAACCCAAACCCTAACACTAACCCCTAACCCTTACCCTAACCCTAACACTAACTCTAACCCTATCTATTACCCTAACCCTAAACCTAACCCTAACCCTAACCCTAACACTAACCGTAACCATAACACTAAACTCTAAACACTAAAACTAATCCACCCTAAACCATAACAATCCTAAACCATAAACCTTAAACCCTAAACCCTAAATCTAACAATTAACCTAAACCTGACCCTAAATCTAACCCTAACCCTAACCCTAACCCTAAACCTAACCCTGACCCTAACCCTAATCCTAATCCTAACACTAACCATAACCCTAACCCTAACCCTAACCATAACCCTAACCTTAACCCTAACCCTAACCCTAACCCTAACCCTAACCCTAACCCTAACCTTAACCCTAACCCTAACCCCTTAACCTTAATCCCTAAATCCTAAACCCTGAACAACCATAAATCCTAAACCCTGAACAACCCTAAATCATAAATCCTGAATAACCCTAAACACTAACCTCTAAACAACACTTAACAACCCTAATCACTAAACCATAAACAACCCTAAAGACTAAACCCTAAAAAACCCTATACCCTAAACCTTAAACACTAAACTCTAAATAACCCTAAACCCTAAACCATTAACACTATACCCTAAACAACACTAAACACTAAACCCAAAACAACCCTAAAACCTAAACCTTAAACACTAAACCTTAAACAACCCTAAACCCTAAACACTAAACCCTAAACAACCCTAAACCTTAAACAATCATAAACTCTAAACCCTAAACCCTTAACCTAAACCACCCTAAAGCTTAAACAATCCTAATCCCTAAACCTTAAACCCTAAACACTAAACCCTAAACCCTAAACCTAACAATAACCATAACCCTAACCCTAAACCCTAACCCTTACCCTAATCCTAACCCTAACCCTAATCCTAACCCTAACCCTAACCCTAACCCTAACCCTAACCCTAAACCTAATCCTAACCCTTACCCTAACCCTAACTTTAACCCTAACCCTAACCCTAACACTAAACCCTAAACCCTAAACCTAACCCTAACCCTAAAACTAAACTTTAAATCCTAAACATAATCTACCCTAAACCTTAAACAATCCTAAACCCTAAACCCTGAACCCTAAACCTAACCCTAACCCTAACCCTAACACTAACCATAACCCTAACACTAAATTGTAAACCCTAAATTTAAGTTACGATAAAACTTAAACAATCCTAAACCCTAAACCTTAAACCCTAAACCTAACAATTACCATAACCCTAACCCTAATCCTAACCCTAACCCTAACCCTAAACGTAACCCTAACACTAAACCTAACCCTAACCCTAATCCTAACCCTAAACCTAACCCTAACACTAAACCTAATCCTACCCCTAACCCTAACCCTAAACCTGACCCTAACCCTAACCCTAACCCTAACCCTAATCCTAACTCTAACCCTAATCATAACAATAAACCTAAACCTAACCCTAACCCTAACCATAACCTAACACTAACTTTAACCCTAACCCTAACCCTAACCCTAACAGTAATCCCTAAATCCTAAACCTAACCCAAACCATATCCCAAACACAAAACTCTAAACCCTAAAAATAATCCTACCTAAACCTTAAATAATCCTAAATCCTAAACATTTACCCTAAACCCTAAACCCTAAACCTAACAATATCCATGACACTAAACGTAACCCTAAACATAACCCTAACCCTAACCCTAATCCGAACACTAAACCCTAAACCCTAAACCTAACCCTTACCTTAACAGTAAACTCTAAACCCTAAACCTAATCTACCCTACACCTTAAACAATCCTAATCCCAAAACCTTAGACCCTAAACACTAAACCCTAAACCTAACAAACCTAACCCTAACCCTAAACCTAACCCTAACCCTAAACCTAACCCTAACCGTAACCCTAACCCTAAACCTAACCCTAACCTTAAGCCTAACCATAAACCTAACCCTAACCCTAAACCTAACCTTAACCCTAACCCTAACCCTAAACCTAACAATAAACATAATCATAACCCTTACCCTAACCCTAACCCTAACCCTAACCGTAACCCTAACCCTAACCCTAACCGTAACACTAACCCTAACCCTAACCCTAACCCTAACCCTAACCTTAACCTTAACCATAACACTAAACTCTAAACCCTAAACCTAATCCACCCTAAACCTTAAAAAATCCTAAACCATAAACCTTAAACCCTAAACCCTAAATCTAAAAATAAACCTAAACCTAACCCCAAATCTAT
>NC_137980.1:62974273-62979273 GCF_963924665.1 Micromys minutus | reverse complement strand
ATTTCTAATTCTAACCCTAACACTAATCCTAAACTTAAACCTAACCCCCTAAAAATAACCCTAACTCTAACACTAACCCTAACCCCTAACCTTAACCCTAACCCTTACCCTAACCCTAACCCTAACACTAAACCCTAACCCTTACCCTAACCCTAACCCTAACCCTAACCATTACCCTAACCCTAACCCTAACCCTAACCCTAACCCTAACACTAACCGTAACCATAACACTAAACTCTAAACCCTAAACCTAATCCACCCTAAACCTTAAACAATCCTAAACCATAAACCTTAAACCCTAAACCCTAAATCTAACAATAAAACTAAACCTGACCCTAAATCTAACCCTAACCCTAACCCTAACCCTAAACCTAACCCTGACCCTAATCCTAACACTAACCCTATTTCTAATTCTAACCCTAACACTAATCCTAAACTTAAACCTAACCCCCTAATAATAACCCTAACCCTAACACTAACCCTAACCCCTAACCCTAACCCTAACCCTAACCCTAACCCTAACATAAACATAACCCTAACCCTAACCCTAACACTACCCCTAACCCTTACCCTAACCCTAACCCTAACCCTAACCCTAACCATTACCCTAACCCTAACCCTAACCCTAACCCTAACCCTAACACTAACCATAACCATAACACTAAACTCTAAACCCTAAACCTAATCCACCGTAAACCTTAAACAATCCTAAACCATAAACCTTAAACCCTAAACCCTAAATCTAACAATAAACCTAAACCTGACCCTAAATCTAACCCTAACCCTAACCCTAACCCTAAACCTAACCCTGACCCTAACCCTAACCCTAATCCTAACACTAACCATAACCCTAACCCTAACCCTAACCCTAACCTTAACCCTAACCCTAACCCTAACCCTAACCCTAACCCTAACTCTAACCCTAACCCTAAACCTAACCCTAACCCCTTAACCTTAATCCCTAAATCCTAAACCCTGAACAACCATAAATCCTAAACCCTGAACAACCCTAAATCATAAACCCTGAATAACCCTAAACACTAACCTCTAAACAACCCTAAACAACCCTAATCACTAAATCATAAACAACCCTAAACACTAAACCCTAAACAACCCTATACCCTAAACCTTAAACAGTAAACCCTAAATAATTCTAAACCCTAAACCATTAACACTATACCCTAAACAACACTAAACTTTAACCCAAAACAACCCTAAAACCTACACCTTAAACACTAAAACTTAAACAACCCTAAACCCTAAACACTAAAGCCTAAACAACCCTAAACTTCTAACCCTAAACACTATACCCTAAACAACCCTAAACCTTAAACAATCCTAAAGTCTAAACCCTAAACCCTTAACCTAAACCACCCTAAATCTTAAACAATCCTAACCCCTCAACCTTAAACCCTAAACACTAAACCCTAAACCCTAAACCTAACAATAACCATAACCCTAACCCTAACCCCTAACCCTTACCCTAACCCTAACCCTAATCCTAACCCTAACCCTAACCCTAACCCTAACCCTAACCTTAACCCTAACCCTAACCCTAACTCTAAACCTAATCCTAACCCTAACCTTAACCCTAATCCTAACCCTAACCCTAACCCTAACCCTAACCGTAACCATAACACTTAACTCTAAACCCTAAACCTAATCCACCCTTAACCTTAAACAATCCTAAACCATAAACCTTAGACCCTAAATCCTAAATCTAACAATAAACCTAAACCTAACACTAAATCTAACCCTAACCCTAACCCTAAACCCTCCCTGACCCTAACCCTAACCCTAACCCTAACCCTAACCCAAACCCTAAACCTAACCCTGACCCTAATTCTAACACTAACCCTATTTCTAATTCTAACCCTAACACTAATCCTAAACTTAAACCTAACCCCCTAATAATAACCCTAACCCTAACACTAACCCTAACCCCTAACCCTAACCCTAACCCTAACACTAACCCCTAACCCTTACCCTAACCCTAACCCTAACCCTAACCCTAACCATTACCCTAACCCTAACCCTAACCCTAACCCTAACCCTAACACTAACCGTAACCATAACACTAAACTCTAAACCCTAAACCTAATCCACCCTAAACCTTAAACAATCCTAAACCATAAACCTTAAACCCTAAACCCTAAATCTAACAATAAACCTAAACCTGACCCTAAATCTAACCCTAACCCTAACCCTAACCCTAAACCTAACCCTGACCCTAAACCTAACCCTAATCCTAACACTAACCATAACCCTAACCCTAACCCTAACCCTAATCTTAACCCTAACCCTAACCCTAACCCTAAACCTAACCCTAAACCTAACCCTAACCCTAACCCTAAACCCTTAACCTTAATCCCTAAATCCTAAACCCTGAACAACCATAAATCCTAAACCCTGAACAACCCTAAATCATAAACCCTGAATAACCCTAAACACTAACCTCTAAACAATCCTAAACAACCCTAATCACTAAACCATAAAAAACCCTAAACACTAAACCCTAAACAACCCTATACCCTAAACCTTAAACACTAAACCCTAAATAACCCTAAACCCTAAACCATTAACACTATACCCTAAACAACACTAAACATTAACCCAAAACAACCCTAAAACCTAAACCTTAAACACTAAAACTTTCACAACATTAAACCCTAAACACTAAAGCCTAAACAACCCTAAACTTTTAACCCTCAACACTATACCCTAAACAACCCTAAACCTTAAACAATCCTAAAGTCTAAACCCTAAACCCTTAACCTAAACCACCCTAAATCTTAAACAATCCTAAACCCTAAACCTTAAACCCTAAACACTAAACCCTAAACCCTAAACCTAAAAATAACCATAACCCTAACCCTAACCCCTAACCCTTACCCTAACCCCAACCCTAAACCTAATCCTAACCCTAACCCTTACCCTAACCCTAACCCTAACCCTAACCCTAACCCTAACTCTAAACCTAATCCTAACCCTAACCTTAACCCTAATCCTAACCCTAACCCTAACCCTAACCCTAACCGTAACCATAACACTAAACTCTAAACCCTAAACCTAATCCACCCTAAACCTTAAACAATCCTAAACCATAAACATTAGACCCTAAATCCTAAATCTAACAATAAACCTAAACCTAACCCTAAATCTAACCCTGACCCTAACCCTAACCCTAAACCCTCCCTGACCCTAACCCTAACCCTAACCCTAACCCTAACCCTAAACCTAACCCTGACCCTAATCCTAACACTAAACCTATTTTTAATTCTAACCCTAACACTAATCCTAAACTTAAACCTAACCCCCTAATAATAACCCTCACCATAACACTAACCCTAACCCCTAACCTTAACCCTAACCCTAACCCTAACCCTAACCCTAACACTAACCCCTAACCCTTACCCTAACCCTAACCCTAACACTAACCCTAACCATTACCCTAACCCTAACCCTGACCCTAACCCTATCCCTAACCCTAAACCTTAAACAATCCTAAACCATAAACCTTAGACCCTAAATCCTAAATCTAACAATAAACCTAAACCTAACCCTAAATCTAACCCTGACTCTAACCCTAACCCTAAACCCTCCCTGACCCTAACCCTAACCCTAACCCTAACCCTAAACCTAACCCTGACCCTAATCCTAACACTAAACCTATTTCTAATTCTAACCCTAACACTAATCCTAAACTTAAACCTAACCCCCTAATAATAACCCTAACCCTAACACTAACCCTAACCCCTAACCTTAACCCTAACCCTAACCCTAACCCTAACCCTAACACTAACCCCTAACCCTTACCTTAACCCTAACCCTAACCCTAACCCTAACACTAACACTAACCCCTAACCCTTACCCTAACCCTAACCCTAACCCTAACCCTAACCATTACCCTAACCCTAACCCTAACCCTAACACTAACCGTAACCATAACACTAAACTCTAAACCCTAAACCTAATCCACCCCAAACCTTAAACAATCCTAAACTATAAACCTTAAACCCTAAACCCTAAATCTAACAATAAACCTAAACCTGACCCTAAATCTAACCCTAACCCTAACCCTAACCCTAAACCTAACCCTGAGTCTAACCCTAACCCTAATCCTAACACTAACCATAACACTAACCCTAACCCTAACCCTAACCTTAACCCTAACCTTAACCCTAACCCTAACCTTAACCCTAACCCTAACCTTAACCCTAACCCTAACCCCTTAACCTTAATCCCTAAATCCTAAACCCTGAACAACCATAAATCCTAAACCCTGAACAACCCTAAATCATAAACCCTGAATAACCCTAAACACTAACCTCTAAACAACCCTAAACAACCCTAATCACTAAACCATAAACAACCCTAAACACTGAACCCTAAACAACCCTATACCCTAAACCTTAAACACTAAACCCTAAATAACCCTATACCCTAAACCATTAACACTATACCCTAAACAACACTAAACATTAACCCAAAACAACCCTAAAACCTAAACCTTAAACACTAAAACTTAAACAACCCTAAACCCTAAACACTAAAGCCTAAACAACCCTAAACTTTTAACCCTAAACACTATACCCTAAACAACCCTAAACCTTAAACAATCCTAAAGTCTAAACCCTAAACCCTTAACCTAAACCACCCTAAATCTTAAACAATCCTAAACCCTAAACCTTAAACCCTAAACACTAAACCCTAAACCCTAAACCTAACAATAACCATAACCATAACCCTAACCCCAAACCCTTACCCTAACCCTAACCCTAACCCTAATCCTAACCCTAACCCTAACCCTAACCCTAACCCTAACCCTAACCCTAACCCTAACCCTAAATCTAATCCTAACACTTACCCTAACCCTAACTTTAACCCTAACCCTAATCCTAACACTAAACCCTAAACCCTAAACCTAACCCTAACCCTAAAACTAAACTTTAAATCCTAAGCCTAATCTACCCTAAACCTTAAACAATCCTAAACCATAA
>NC_137980.1:62961773-62964273 GCF_963924665.1 Micromys minutus | reverse complement strand
TAACCCTAACCCAAACCCTAACACTAACCGTAACCATAACACTAAACTCTAAACCCTAAACCTAATCCACCCTAAACCTTAAACAATCCTAAACCATAAACCTTAGACCCTAAATCCTAAATCTAACAATAAGCCTAAACCTAACCCTAAATCTAACCCTAACCCTAACCCTAACCCTAAACCCTCCCTGACCCTAACCCTAACCCTAACCCTAACCCTAAACCTAACCCTGACCCTAATCCTAACACTAACGCTATTTCTAATTCTAACCCTAACACTAATCCTAAACTTAAACCTAACCCCCTAATAATAACCCTAACCCTAACACTAACCCTAACCCCTAACCCTAACCCTAACCCTAACCCTAACCCTAACCTAACCCTAACCCTAACCCTAACCCTAACCCTAACACTAACCCCTAACCCTTACCCTAACCCTAACCCTAACCCTGACCATTACCCTAACCCTAACCCTAACCCTAACCCTAACCCAAACCCTAACACTAACCGTAACCATAACACTAAACTCTAAACCCTAAACCTAATCCACCCTAAACCTTAAACAATCCAAAACCATAAACCTTAAACCCTAAACCCTAAATCTAACAATAAACCTAAGCCTGACCCTAAATCTAACCCTAACCCTAACCCTAACCTTAAACCTAACCCTGACCCTAAACCTAACCCTAATCCTAACACTAACCATAACCCTAACCCTAGGCCTAACTCTAACCTTAACCCTAACCCTAACCCTAACCCTAACCCTAACCCTAACCCTAACCGTAACCATAATACTAAACTCTAAACCCTAAACCTAATCCACCCGAAAGCTTAAACAATCCTAAACCATAAACCTTAAACCCTAAACCCTAAATCTAACAATAAACCTAAACCTAACCCTTAATCTAACCCTAACCCTAACCCTAACCCTAAACCTAACCCTGACCTTAACCCTAACCCTAATCTTAACACTAACCATAACCCAAGCACTAACCCTAACCCTAACCCTAAACCTAACGCTAACCCTAAACCTCACACTATCCCTAATCCTAACATTAAACCCTAAACTTTAAATCTATCCCTAACCTTAACCCTACCCTTAACCCTAACCCTAACCCTATCCCTAAACCTAACCCTGACCCTAATCCTAACACTAAACCTATTTCTAATTCTAACCCTAACACTAATCCTAAACTTAAACCTAACCCCCTAATAATAACCCTAACATTAAACCTAAACCTAACCCTAACCCTAACCCTAACCCTAACCCTAACCCTAACCCTAACCCCTAACCCCTAACACTAACCCTGACCCTAACCCCTAACTCTAACCCTAACCCTAACCTAACCCTAACACTAACACTAACCCTAACCCTAAACCTAACCCTAACCCTATCCCTAACCCTAACCCTTACCCTAACACTAACACTAACCTTAACCTTAACCCTAACCTTAACCCTAACCGTAACCCTCACCCTAACCCTAACCATAACCCTAACACTAACCCTAACCCTAACCCTAACCCCTAACCCCTAACACTAACCCTAACCCTAACCCCAAACCCTAACCCTAACCCTAACCCTAACCTTACCCTAACCCTAACCCTAACCCTAACCCTAACCCTAACCCTAACCCTAACCTTAACCCTAACCCTAACCTTAACCCTAACACTAACCCTAACCATAACCCTAACACTAACCCTAACCCTAACCCTAACCCCTAACCCCTAACACTAACCCTAACCCTAACCCCTAACCCTAACTCTAACCCTAATGCTAACCCTAACCCTAACCCAAACCCTAACCCTAACCCTAACCCTAACTCTAACCACTTAACCTTAATCTCTAAATCCTAAACCCTGAACAACCATAAATCCTAAACCCTGAACAACCCTAAATCATAAACCCTGAATAACCCTAAACACTAACCTCTAAACAACCCTAAACAACCCTAATCACTAAACCATAAACAACCCTAAACACTAAACCCTAAACAACCCTATACCCTAAACCTTAAACACTAAACCCTAAATAACCCTAAACCCTAAACCATTAACACTATACCCTAAACAACACTAAACACTAAACCCAAAACAACCCTAAAACCTAAACCTTAAACACTAAACCTTAAACAACCCTAAACCCTAAACACTAAACCCTAAACAACCCTAAACTTTTAACCCTAAACTCTATACCCTAAACAACCTTAAACCTTAAACAATCCTAAACTCTAAACCCTAAACCCTTAACCTCAACCACCCAAAACCTTAAACAATCCTAAACCCTAAACCTTAAACCCTAAACACTAAACCCTAAACCCTAAACCTAACAATAACCATAACCCTAACCCTAACCCCTAACCCTTACCCTAACACTAACCCTAACCCTAATCCTAACCCTAACCCTAACCCTAACCCTAACCCTAACCCTAACCCTAAACCTAATCCTAACCCTAACCTTAACCCTAATCCTAACCCTAACACTAACCCTAACCCTAACCGTA
>NC_137980.1:62949273-62956773 GCF_963924665.1 Micromys minutus | reverse complement strand
AAATCTAACCCTAACCCTAACCCTAACCCTAAATCCTCCCTGACCCTAACCCTAACCCTAACCCTAAACCTAACCCTGACCCTAATCCTAACACTAACCCTATTTCTAATTCTAACCCTAACACTAATCCTAAACTTAAACCTAACCCCCTAATAATAACCCTAACCCTTTCACTAACCCTAACCCCTAACCCTAACCCTAACCCTAACCTAACCCTAACCCTAACCCTAACCCTAACCCTAACCCTAACCTAACCCTAACCCTAACCCTAACACAAACCCTAACACTAACCCCCTAACTTTTACCCTAACCCTAACCCTAACCCTAAACCTAACCCTTACCATAACCCTAACCCTAACTCCATCCCTAACCCTAACCCTAACCGTAACCATAACACTAAACTCTAAACCCTAAACCTAATCCACCCTAAACCTTAAACAATCCTAAACCTTAAACCCTAAACCCTAAATCTAACAATAAACCTAAACCTAACCCTAAATCTAACCCTAACCCTATCACTAACCCTAAACCTAACCCTGACCCTAACCCTAACCCTAATCCTAACACTAACCTTAACCCTAACCCTAACACTAAACCTAACCTTAACCCTAACCCTAACCCTAACCCTAACCCTAACTCTAACCCTAACCCTAACCCTAACCGTAACCATAATACTAAACTCTAAACCCTAAACCTAATCCACCCTTAAACTTAAACAATCCTAAACCATAAACCTTAAACCCTAAACCCTAAATCTAACAATAAACCTAAACCTAACCCTAAATCTAACCCTAACCCTAACCCTAACCATAAACATAAACCTGACCCTAACCATAATCCTAATCCTAACACTAATCATAACCCAAACACTAACCCTAACCCTAAACCTAACCCTAAACCTCACACTATCACTAATCCTAACACTAAACCCTAAACTTTAATTCTAACCCTAACCTTACCCTACCCTTAACCCTAACCCTAACCACATTTCTAAACCTAACCCTGACCCTAATCCTAACACTAACCCTATTTCTAATTCTAACCCTAACACTAATCCTAAACTAAAACCTAACCCCCTAATAATAACCCTAACACTAAACCTAATTCTACCCTAACCCTAACCCTAACCCTAACACTAACCCCTAACCCCTAACACTAACCCTAACCCAAACCCCTAACCCTAACCCTAACCCTAACCCTAACCTTATCCCTAACCCTAACCCTTATTCTAACACTAACACTAACCTTAACCCTAACCCTAACCTTAACCATCACCCTAACCCTCACCTTAACCCTAAACCTAACCCTAAAACTAACCCTAACACCCTAAATCCTAAACCCTAAACCCCGAAAAACCCTAAACACTAATTCCAAAAGCACCCTAAACCCTAAACTATAAACACTAAACGCTAAAAAACCCTAAACCCTAAACCCTAAACACTAAACCCTAAACAAGCCTAAACCCTAAAACAATTAACACTATACCCTAAACAACCCTAAACCCTTAACCCTAAACATTATACCCTAAACCCTAAAACACTATACAACCTTAAACCCTAAACCTTAAAATATCCTAAATCATAAATCCTGAACAACCCTAAACACTAAATCATAAACAACCCTAAAAAACCCTAAACAACTCTAAACGCTAAAACCTAAACAACCCTAAACATTAAACAATCTTAAACGCTAAACCCTATACCCTAAACCTAAACCACCCCAAAAACTTAAACAATCCTAAACCCTAAACCTTAAACCATAAACCCTAAATTTTAAACCATAAATCTAAGAATAACCATAACCCTAACCCTAACCCTAAACCTAAACCTAACCCTAACCCCAACCCTAACCTTAACCCCATAACCCTAACCCTAACATTAAGCCTAACATAACCCCATAACCTTAACTCTAACCCTAACTCTAACCCTAATGCTAACCCTAATCCTAACCCTAACCCTTACCTTAACCCCTTAACCTTAATCCCTAAATCCTAAACCCTGAGCAACCATAAATCCTAAACCCTGAACAACCCTAAATCATAAACCCTGAATAACCCTAAACACTAACCTCTAAACAACCCTAAACAACCCTAATCACTAAACCATAAACAACCCTAAACACTAAACCCTAAACAACCCTATACCCTAAACCTTAAACACTAAACCCTAAATAACCCTAAACCCTAAACCATTAACACTATACCCTAAACAACACTAAACACTAAACCCAAAACAACCCTAAAACCTAAACCTTAAACACTAAACCCTAAACAACCCTAAACTTTTAACCCTAAACACTATACCCTAAACAACCCTAAACCTTAAACAATCCTAAACTCTAAACCATAAACCCTTAACCTAAACCACCCTAAATCTTAAACAATCCTAAACCCTAAACCTTAAAGCCTAAACACTAAACCCTAAAACCTAAACCTAACAATAACCATAACCCTAACCCTAACCCCTAACCCTTACCCTAACCCTAACTCTAACCCTAATCCTAACCCTAACCCTAACCCTAACCCTAACCCTAACCCTAACCCTAACCCTAACCCTAACCCTAACCCTAAACCTAATCCTAACCCTAACCTTAACCCTAATCCTAACCCTAACCCTATCCCTAACCCTAACCATAACCATAACACTAAACTCTAAACCCTAAACCTAATCCACCCTAAACCTTAAACAATCCTAAACCATAAACCTTAGGCCCTAAATCCTAAATCTAACAATAAACCTAAACCTAACCCTAAATCTAACCTAACCCTAACCCTAACCCTAAACCCTCCCTGACCCTAACCCTACCCCTAACCCTAACCCTAACCCTAAACCTAACCCTGACCCTAATCCTAACACTAAACTTATTTCTAATTCTAACCCTAACACTAATCCTAAACTTAAACCTAACCCCCTAATAAAAACCCTAACCCTAACACTAACCCTAATATCTAACCCTAACCCTAACCCTAACCCTAACCCTAACCCTAACCTAACCCTAACCCTAACCCTAACACTAACACTAACCCCTAACTCTTACCCTAACCCTAACCCTAACCCAAACCCTAACCATTACCCGAAACCTAACCCTAACCCTAACCCTAACCCTAACCCTAACCCTAACACTAACCATAACCATAACACTAAACTCTAAACCCTAAACCTAATCCACCCTAAACCTTAAACAATCCTAAACCATAAACCTTAAACCCTAAACCCTAAATCTAACAATAAACCTAAACCTGACCCTAAATCAAACCCTAACCCTAACCCTAACACTAAACCTAACCCTGACCCTAACCCTAACCCTAATCCTAACACTAACCATAACCCTAACCCTAACCCTAACCCTAACCTTAACCCTAACCCTAACCCTAACCCTAACCCTAACCCTAACCCTAACCCTAACCCTAAACCTAACCCTAACCCCTTAACCTTAATCCCTAAATCCTAAACCCTGAACAACCATAAATCCTAAACCCTGAACAACCCTAAATCATAAACCCTGAATAACCCTAAACACTAACCTCTAAATAACCCTAAACAACCCTAATCACTAAACCATAAACAACCCTAAACACTAAACCCTGAACAACCCTATACCTTAAACTCTAAACACTAAACCCTAAATAACCCTAAACCCTAAACCATTAACACTATACCCTAAACAACACTAAACATTAACCCAAAACAACCCTAAAACCTAATCCTTAAACACTAAAACTTAAACAACCCTAAACCCTAAACACTAAAGCCTAAACAACCCTAAACTTTTAACCCTAAACACTATACCCTAAACAACACTAAACCTTAAACAATCCTAAAGTCTAAACCCTAAACCCTTAACCTAAACCACCCTAAATCTTAAACAATCCTAAACCCTAAACCTTAAACCCTAAACACTAAACCCTAAACCCTAAACCTAACAATAACCATAACCCTAACACTAACCCCTAACCCTTACCCTAACCCTAACCCTAACCCTAATCCTAACCCTAACCCTAACCCTAACCCTAACCCTAACCCTAACCCTAACCCTAACCCTAACTCTAAACCTAATCCTAACCCTAACCTTAACCCTAATCCTAACCCTAACCCTAACCCTAACCCTAACTGTAACCATAACACTAATCTCTAAACACTAAACCTAATCCACCCTAAACTTTAAACAATCCTAAACCATAAACCTTAGACCCTAAATCCTAAATCTGACAATAAACCTAAACCTAACCCTAAATCTAACCCTAACCCTAACCCTAACCCTAAACCCTCCCTGACCCTAACCCTAACCCTAACCCTAACCCTAACCCTAACCCTAAACCTAACCCTGATCCTAATCCTAACACTAACCCTATTTTTAATTCTAACCCTAACACTAATTCTAAACTTAAACTTAACCCCCTAATAATAACCCTAACCCTAAAACTAACCCTAACCCCTAACCTTAACCCTAACCCTAAACCTAACCCTAACCCTAACCCTAACCCTAACACTAACCCCTAACCCTTACCCTAACCCTAACCCTAACCCTAACCCTAACCAATACCCTAACCCTAACCCTAACCCTAACCCTAACCCTAACCCTAACACTAACCGTAACCATAACACTAAACTCTAAACCCTAAACCTAATCCACCCCAAACCTTAAACAATCCTAAACCATAAACCTTAAACCCTAAACCCTAAATCTAACAATAAACCTAAACCTGACCCTAAATCTAACACTAACCCTAACCCTAACCCTAAACCTAACCCTGACTCTAACCCTAACCCTAATCCTAACACTAACCATAACCCTAACCCTAACCCTAACCCTAACCTTAACCCTAACCCTAACCCTAACCCTAACCCTAACCCTAACCCTAAACCTAACCCTAACCCCTTAACCTAAATCCCTAAATCCTAAACCCTGAACAACCATAAATCCTAAACCCTGAACAACCCTAAATCATAAACCCTGAATAACCCTAAACACTAACCTCTAAACAACCCTAAACAACCCTAATCACTAAACCATAAACAACCCTAAACACTAAACCCTAAACAACCCTATACCTTAAACCTTTAACACTAAACCCTAAATAACCCTAAACCCTAAACCATTAACACTATACCCTAAACAACACTAAACATTAACCCAAAACAACCCTAAAACCTAAACCTTAAACACTAAAACTTAAACAACCCTAAACCCTAAACACTAAAGCCTAAACAACTTTAAACTTTTAACCCTAAACACTATACCCTAAACAACCCTAAACCTTAAACAATCCTAAAGTCTAAACCCTAAACCCTTAACCTAAACCACCCCAAATCTTAAACAATCCTAAACCCTAAACCTTAAACCCTAAACACTAAACCCTAAACCCTAAACCCTAAACCTAACAATAACCATAACCCTAACATTAACCCCTAACCCTTACCCTAACCCTAACCCTAACCCTAATCCTAACCCTAACCCTAACCCTAACCCTAACCCTAACCCTAACCCTAACTCTAAACCTAATCCTAACCCTAACCCTAACCCTAACCCTAACTGTAACCATAACACTAAACTCTAAACCCTAAACCTAATCCACCCTAAACCTTAAACAATCCTAAACCATAAACCTTAGACCCTAAATCCTAAATCTAACCATAAACCTAAACCTAACCCTAAATCTAACCCTAACCCTAACCCTAACCCTAAACCCTCCCTGACCCTAACCCTAACCCTACCCCTAACCCTAACCCTAACCCTAAACCTAACCATGACCCTAATCCTAACACTAACCCTATTTCTAATTCTAACCCTAACACTAATTTTAAACTTAAACCTAACCCCCTAATAATAACCCTACCCCTAACACTAACCCTAACACCTAACCTTAACCCTAACCCTAACCCTAACCCTAACCCTAACCCTAACCCTAACACTAACCCCTAACCCTTACCCTAACCCTAACCCTAACCCTAACCCTAACCATTACCCTAACCCTAACCCTAACCCTAACCCTAACACTAACCCTAACACTAACCGTAACCATAACACTAAACTCTAAACCCTAAACCTAATCCACCCCAAACCTTAAACAATCCTAAACCATAAACCTTAAACCCTAAACCCTAAATCTAACAATAAACCTAAACCTGACCCTAAATCTAACCCTAACCCTAACCCTAACCCTAAACCTAACCCTGAGTCTAACCCTAACCCTAATCCTAACACTAACCATAACCCTAACCCTAACCCTAACCCTAACCTTAACCCTAACCCTAACCCTAAACCTAACCCTAACCCTAACCCTAACCCTAACCTTAACCCTAACCCTAACCCCTTAACCTTAATCCCTAAATCCTAAACCCTGAACAACCATAAATCCTAAACCCTGAACAACCCTAAATCATAAACCCTGAATAACCCTAAACACTAACCTCTAAACAACCCTAAACAACCCTAATCACTAAACCATAAACAACCCTAAACACTTAACCCTAAACAACCCTATACCCTAAACCTTAAACACTAAACCCTAAATAACCCTAAACCCTAAACCATTAACACTATACCCTAAACAACACTAAACATTAACCAAAACAACCCTAAAACCTAAACCTTAAACACTAAACCGTAAACAACCCTAAACCCTAAACACTAAACCCTAAACAACCCTAAACTTTTAACCCTAAACACTATACCCTAAACAACCCTAAACCTTAAACAATCCTAAAGTCTAAACCCTAAACCCTTAACCTAAACCACCCTAAATCTTAAACAATCCTAAACCCTAAACCTTAAACCCTAAACACTAAACCCTAAACCCTAAACCTAACAATAACCATAACCCTAACACTAACCCCTAACCCTTACCCTAACCCTAACCCTAACCCTAATCCTAACCCTAACACTAACCCTAACCCTAACCCTAACCCTAACCCTAAACCTAATCCTAACCCTTACCCTAACCCTAACTTTAACCCTAACCCTAATCCTAACACTAAATCCTAAACCCTAAACCTAACCCTAACCCTAAAACTAAACTTAAAATCCTAAACCTAAAAAACACTAAACCTTAAACAATCCTAAACCCTAAACCCTGAACCCTAAACCTAACCCTAACCCTAACCCTAACAATAACCATAACCCTAACACTAAATTGTAAACCCTAAATTTAATTTACGATAAACCTTAAACAATCCTAAACCCTAAACCTTAAACCCTAAACTTAACAATTACCATAACCCTAACCCTAATCCTAACCCTAACCCTAACCCTAAACGTAACCCTAACACTAAACCTAACCCTAACCCTAACCCTAACCCTAAACCTAACACTAACACTAAACGTAGTCCTAACCCTAACCCTAACCCTAAACCTGACCCTAACCCTAACCCTAACCCTAACCCTAATCTTAACTCTAACCCTAATCCTAACAATAAACCTAAACCTAACCCTAAGCCTAACCCTAAACCTAAAACTAACCTTAACCCTAACCCTAACCCTAACTCTAACAGTAATCCCTAA
>NC_137980.1:62936773-62944273 GCF_963924665.1 Micromys minutus | reverse complement strand
AATAACCCTAACCCTAACACTAAACCTAACCCCTAACCCTAACCCTAACCCTAACCCTAACCTAACCCTAACCCTAATCCTAACCCTAACCCAAACCCTAACACTAACCCCCTAACTTATACCCTAACCCTATCCCTAACCCTAACCCTAACCATTACCATAAACCTAACCCTAACCCTAACCCCATCCCTAACCCTAACCCTAACCGTAACCATAACACTAAACTCTAAACCCTAAACCTAATCCACCCTAAACCTTAAACAATCCTAAACCATAAACCTTAAACCCTAAACCCTAAATCTAACAATAAACCTAAACCTAACCCTAAATCTAACCCTAACCCTATCCCTAACCCTAAACCTAACCTTGACCCTAACCCTAACCCTAATCCTAACACTAACCATAACCCTAACCCTAACACTAACCCTAACCTTAACCCTAACCCTAACCCTAACCCTAACCCTAACTCTAACCCTAACCCTAACACTAACCGTAACCATAATACTAAACTCTAAACCCTAAACCTAATCTACCCTAAACCTTAAACAATCCTAAACCTTAAACCTTAAACCCTAAACCCTAAATCTAACAATAAACCTAAACCTAACCCTAAATCTATCCCTAACCCTAACCCTAACCCTAAACCTAAACCTGACCCTAACCCTAACCCTAATAATAACACTAATCATAACCCAAACACTAACCCTAACCCTAACCCTAAACCTAACCCTAAACCTCACACTATCCCTAATCCTAACACTAAACCCTAAACTTTAAATCTAACCCTAACTCTAACCCTACCTTTAACCCTAACCCTAACCATATCGCTAAACCTAACCCTGACCCTAATCCTAACACTAATCCTATTTCTAATTCTAACCCTAACACTAATCCTAAACTAAAACGTAACCCCCTAATAATAACCCTAACACTAAACCTAACCCTAACCCTAACCCTAACCCTAACCCTAACACTAACCATAACCCCTAACACTAACCCTAACACTAACCCCTAACCCTAACCCTAACCCTAACCCTACCCTTAACCCTAACCCTAACCCTAACCCTAACCCTAATCCTAACCCTAACCCTAACCCTAACCCTAAGCCTAACCCTAACCCTAAACCTAATCCTAACCCCAAACTTAACTCTAATCCTAACCCTAACCCTAACACTAACCCTAACCGTAACAATAACACTAAACTCTAAACCCTAAACCTAATCCACCCTAAACCTTAAACAATCCTAAACCATAAATCTTAGACCCTAAATCCTAAATCTAACAATAAACCTAAACCTAACCCTAAATCTAACCCTAACCCTAACCCTAACCCTAAACCCTCCCTGACCCTAACCCTAACCCTAACCCTAACCCTAACCATTTACCTAACCCTGACCCTAATCCTAACACTAAACCTATTTCTAATTCTAACACTAACACTAATCCTAAACTTAAACCTAACCCCCTAATAATAACCCTAACCCTAACACTAAACCTAACCCCTAACCCTAACCCTAACCCTAACCCTAACCTAACCCTAACCCTAACCCTAACCCTAACCCTAACCCAAACCCTAACACTAACCCCCTAACTTATACCCAAACCTAACCCTAACCCTAACCCTAACCATTACCATAAACCTAACCCTAATCCTAACCCCATCCCTAACCCTAACCCTAACCGTAACCATAACACTAAACTCTAAACCCTAAACCTAATCCACCCTAAACCTTAAACAATCCTAAACCATAAACCTTAAACCCTAAACCCTAAATCTAACAATAAATCTAAACCTAACCCTAAATCTAACCCTAACCCTATTCCTAACCCTAAACCTAACCTTGACCCTAACCCTAACCCTAAACCTAACACTAACCATAACCCTAACACGAACACTAACCCTAACCTTAACCCTAACCCTAACCCTAACCCTAACCCTAACTCTAACCCTAACCCTAACCCTAACCGTAACCATAATACTAAACTCTAAACCCTAATCCTAATCTACCCTAAACCTTAAACAATCCTAAACCTTAAACCTTAAACCCTAAACCCTAAATCTAACAATAAACCTAAACCTAACCCTAAATCTATCCCTAACCATAACCCTAACCCTAAACCTGACCCTAACCCTAACCCTAATAATAACACTAATCATAACCCAAACACTAACCCTAACCCTAACCCTAAACCTAACCCTAAACCTCACACTATCCCTAATCCTAACACTAAACCCTAAACTTTAAATCTAACCCTAACCCTAACCCTACCCTTAACCCTAACCCTAACCATATCGCTAAACCTAACCCTGACCCTAATCCTAACACTAACCCTATTTCTAATTCTAACCCTAACACTAATCCTAAACTAAAACGTAACCCCCTAATAATAACCCTAACACTAAACCTAAACTTAACCCTAACCCTAACCCTAACCCTAACACTAACCCCTAACCCTAACCCTAACCCTAACCCTAACCTTAACCCTAACCCTAACTCTAACTCTAAACCTATCCCTAAGCCTAACCCTTACCCTAACACTAACACTAACCTTAACCCTAACCCTAACCTTAATCCTCACCCTAACCCTCACCTTAACCCTAAACCTAACCCTAACACTAACCCTAACACCCTAAATCCTAAAGCCTAAACCCCGAAAAAGCCTAAACACTAATTCCAAAAGCACCCTAAACCCTTAACCCCAAACATTATACCCTAAACCCTAAAACACTATACAACCTTAAACCCTAAACCTTAAAATATCCTAAATTATAAATCCTGAACAACCCTAAGACTAAATCATAAACAACCCTAAAAAACCCTAAACAACTCTAAACGCTAAAACCTAAACAACCCTAAACATTAAACAATATTAAACGCTAAACCCTATACCCTAAACCTAAACCACCCTAAAACTTAAACAATCCAAAACCCTAAACCTTAAACCATAAACCCTAAATTTTAAACCATGAGTCTAAGAATAACCATAACCCTAACCCTAACCCTAAACCTAAACCTAACCCTAACCCCAACCCTAACCTTAACCCCATAACCCTAACCCTAACCTTAAGGCTAACATATCCCCATAACCCTAACTCTAACCCTAACTCTAACCATAATGCTAACCCTAACCCTAACCCTAACCCTAACCCTAACCCTAACCCCTTAACCTTAATCCCTAAATCCTAAACCCTGAACAACCATAAATCCTAAACCCTGAACAACCCTAAATCATAAACCCTGAATAACCCTAAACACTAACCTCTAAACAACCCTAAACAACCCTAATCACTAAACCATAAACAACCCTAAACACTAAACCCTAAACAACCCTATACCCTAAACCTTAAACACTAAACCCTAAATAACCCTAAACCCTAAACCATTAACACTATACCCTAAACAACACTAAACACTAAACCCAAAACAACCCTAAAACCTAAACCTTAAACACTAAACCTTAAACAATCCTAAACCCTAAACACTAAATCCTAAACAACCCTAAACTTTTAACCCTTAACACTATACCCTAAACAACACTAAACCTTAAACAATCCTAAAATCTAAACCCTAAACCCTTAACCTAAACCACCCTAAATCTTAAACAATCCTAAACCCTAAACCTTAAACCCTAAACACTAAACACTAAACTCTAAACCTAACAATAACCATAACCCTAACCCTAACCCCTAACCCTTACCCTAACCCTAACTCTAACCCTAATCCTAACCCTAACCCTAACCCTAACCCTAACCCTAACCCTAACCCTAACCCTAACCTTAACCCTAACCCTAAACCTAACCCTAACCCTAACCTTAACCTTAATCCTAACCCTAACCCTAACCCTAACTGTAACCATAACACTAAACTCTAAACCCTAAACCTAATCCACCCTAAACCTTAAACAATCCTAAACCATAAACCTTAGACCCTAAATCCTAAATCTAACAATAAACCTAAACCTAACCCTAAATCTAACACTAACCCTAACCCTAACCCTAAACCCTCCCTGACCCTAACCCTAACCCTAACCCTAACCCTAACCCTAAACCTAACCCTGACCCTAATCCTAACACTAACCCTATTTCTAATTCTAACCCTAACAATAATCCTAAACTTAAACCTAACCCCCTAATAATAACCCTAACCCTAACCTATCCCTAACCTTAACCCTAACCCTAACCCTAACACTAACCCCTAACCCTTACCCTAACCCTAACCCTAACCCTAACCCTAACCATTACCCTAACCCTAACCCTAAGCCTAACCCTAATCCTAACCCTAACCCTAACACTAACCGTAACCATAACACTAAACTCTAAACCCTAAACCTAATCCACCCTAAACCTTAAACAATCCTAAACCATAAACCTTAAACCCTAAACCCTAAATCTAACAATAAACCTAAACCTGACCCTAAATCTAACCCTAACCCTAACCCTAACCCTAAACCTATCCCTGACCCTAACCCTAACCCTAATCCTAACACTAACCATAACCCTAACCCTAACCCTAACCCTAACCCTAACCTTAACCCTAACCCTAACCCTAACACTAACCCTAACCCTAACCCTAACCCTAACCCTAACCCCTTAACCTTAATCCCTAAATCCTAAACCCTGAACAATCATAAATCCTAAACCCTGAATAACCCTAAATCATAAACACTGAATAACCCTAAACACTAACCTCTAAACAACCCTAAACAACCCTAATCACTAAACCATAAACAACCCTAAACACTAAACCCTAAACAACCCTATACCCTAAACCGTAAACACTAAACCATAAATAACCCTAAACCCTAAACCATTAACACTATACCCTAAACAACACTAAACACTAAACCCAAAACAACCCTAAAACCTAAACATTAAACACTAAACCTTAAACAATTCTAAACCCTAAACACTAAACCCTAAACAACCCTAAAGTTTTAACCCTAAACACTATACCCTAAACAACCCTAAACGTTAAACAATCCTAAACTCTAAACCCTAAACCGTTAACCTAAACCACCCTAAATCTTAAACAATCCTAAACCCTAAACCTTAAACCCTAAACACTAAACCCTAAACCCTAACCCTAACAATAACCATAACCCTAACCCTAACCCATAAACCTTACCCTAACCCTAACCCTAACCCTAATCCTAACCCTAACCCTAACCCTAACCCTAACCCTAACCCTAACCCTAAACCTAATCCTAACCCTAACCTTAACCGTAATCCTAACCCTAACCCTAACCCTAACCCTAACTGTAACCATAACACTAAACTCTAAACAATAAACCTAATCCACCCTAAACCTTAAACAATCCTAAACCATAAACCTTAGACCCTAAATCCTAAATTTAACAATAAACCTAAACCTGACCCTAAATCTAACCCTAACCCTAACCCTAACCCTAAACCATCCCTGACCCTAACCCTAACCCTAACACTAACCCTAAACCTAACCCTGACCCTAAACCTAACACTAACCCTATTTCTAATTCTAACCCTAACACTAATCCTAAACTTAAACCTAACCCCCTAATAATAACCCTAACCCTAACACTAACCCTAACCCCTAACCCTAACCCTAACCCTAACCCTTTACATTACCCTAACCCTAACCCTAACCCTAACCCTAACACTAACCGTAACCATAACACTAAACTCTAAACCCGAAACCTAATCCACCCTAAACCTTAAACAATCCTAAACCATAAACCTTAAACCGTAAACCCTAAATGTAACAATAAACCTAAACCTGATCCTAAATCTAACCCTAACCCTAACCCTTACCCTAAACCTAACCCTGACCCTAACCCTAACCCTAATCCTAACACTAACCCTAACCCTAACCCTAACCCTAACCCTAACCCTAACCCTAACCCTAACCCTAACCCCTTAACCTTAATCCCTAAATCCTAAACCCTGAACAACCATAAATCCTAAACCCTGAACAACCCTAAATCATAAACCCTGAATAACCGTAAACACTAACCTCTAAACAACCCTAAACAACCCTAATCACTAAACCATAAACAACCCTAAACACTAAACCCTAAACAACCCTATACCCTAAACCGTAAACACTAAACCCTAAATAACCCTAAACCCTAAACCATTAACACTATACCCTAATCAACACTAAACACTAAACCCAAAACAACCCTAAAACCTAAACATTAAACACTAAACCTTAAACAATTCTAAACCCTAAACACTAAACCCTAAACAACCCTAAAGTATTAACCCTAAACAATATACCCTAAACAACCCTAAACCTTAAACAATCCTAAACTCTAAACCCTAAACCCTTAACCTAAACCACCCTAAATCTTAAACAATCCTAAACCCTAAACCTTAAACCCTAAACACTAAACCCTAAACCCTAACCCTAACAATAACCATAACCCTAACCCTAACCCCTAAACCTTACCCTAACCCTAACTCTAACCCTAATCCTAACCCTAACCCTAACCGTAACCCTAACCCTAACCCTAACCCTAACCCTAACCCAAACCCTAAACCTAAACCTAATTATAACCCTAACCTTAACCCTAATCCTAACCCTAACCCTAACCCTAACCCTAACCCTAACCGTAACCATAACACTAAACTCTAAACCCTAAACCTAATCCACCCTAAACCTTAAACAATCCTAAACCATAAACCTTAGACCCTAAATCCTAAATCTAACAATAAACCTAAACCTAACCCTAAATCTAACCCTAACCTTAACCCTAACCCTAAACCCTCCCTGACCCTAACCCTAACCCTAACCCTAAACCTAACCCTGACCCTAATCCTAACACTAACCCTATTTCTAATTCTAACCCTAACACTAATCCTAAACTTAAACCTAACCCCCTAATAATAACCCTAACCCTAACACTAACCCTAACCCCTAACCCTAACCCTAACCCTAACCCTAAACATTACCCTAACCCTAACCCTAACCCTAACCCTAACCCTAACACTAACACTAACCGTAACCATAACACTAAACTCTAAACCTTAACCTAATCCACCCTAAACCTTAAACAATCCTAAACCATAAACCTTAAACCCTAAACCCTAAATCTAACAATAAACCTAAACCTGACCCTAAATCTAACCCTAACCCTAACCCTAACCCTAAACCTAACCCTGACCCTAACCCTAACCCTAATCCTAACACTAACCATAACCCTAACCCTAACCCTAACCCTAATCTTAACCCTAACCCTAACCCTAACCCTAACCCTAACCCTAACCCTAACCCTAACCCCTTAACCTTAATCCCTAAATCCTAAACCCTGAACAACCATAAATCCTAAACCCTGAACAACCATAAATCATCAACCCTGAATAACCCTAAACACTAACCTCTAAACAACCCTAAACAACACTAATCACTAAACCATAAACAACCCTTAACACTAAACCCTAAAGAAACCTATACCCTAAACCTTAAACACTAAAACCTAAATAACCCTAAACCCTAAACCATTAACACTATACCCTAAACA
>NC_137980.1:62926773-62931773 GCF_963924665.1 Micromys minutus | reverse complement strand
TATAAATCCTGAACAACCCTAAACACTAAATCATAAACAACCCTAAAAAACCCTAAACAACTCTAAACGCTAAAACCTAAACAACCCTAAACATTTAACAATATTAAACGCTAAACCCTATACCCTAAACCTAAACCACCCTAAAACTTAAACAATCTAAAACCCTAAACCTTAAACCATAAACCCTAAATTTTAAACCATGAGTCTAAGAATAACCATAACCCTAACCCTAACCCTAAACCTAAACCTAACCCAAACCCCAACCCTAACCTTAAGCCCATAACCCTAACCCTAACCTTAAGCCTAACATATCCCCATAACCATAACTCTAACCCTAACTCTAACCATAATGCTAACCCTAACCCTAACCCTAACCCTAACCCTAACCCCTTAACCTTAATCCCTAAATCCTAAACCCTGAACAACCCTAAATCATAAACCCTGAATAACCCTAAACACTAACCTCTAAACAACCCTAAACAACCCTAATCACTAAACCATAAACAACCCTAAACACTAAACCCTAAACAACCCTATACCCTAAACCTTAAACACTAAACCCTAAATAACCCTAAACCCTAAACCATTAACACTATACCCTAAACAACACTAAACACTAAACCCAAAACAACCCTAAAACCTAAACCTTAAACACTAAACCTTAAACAATCCTAAACCCTAAACACTAAATCCTAAACAACCCTAAACTTTTAACCCTAAACACTATACCCTAAACAACCCTAAACATTAAACAATCCTAAAATCTAAACCCTAAACCCTTAACCTAAACCACCCTAAATCTTAAACAATCCTAAACCCTAAACCTTAAACCCTAAACACTAAACACTAAACTCTAAACCTAACAATAACCATAACCCTAACCCTAACCCCTAACCCTTACCCTAACCCTAACTCTAACCCTAATCCTAACCCTAACCCTAACCCTAAACCTAACCCTAACCTTAACCCTAACCTTAACCCTAACCCTAAACCTAACCCTAACCCTAACCTTAACCCTAATCCTAACCCTAACCCTAACCCTAACTGTAACCATAACACTAAACTCTAAACCCTAAACCTAATCCACCCTAAACCTTAAACAATCCTAAACCATAAACCTTAGACCCTAAATCCTAAATCTAACAATAAACCTAAACCTAACCCTAAATCTAACCCTAACCCTAACCCTAACCCTAAACCCTCCCTGACCCTAACCCTAACCCTAACCCTAACCCTAACCCTAAACCTAACCCTGACCCTAATCCTAACACTAACCCTATTTCTAATTCTAACCCTAACAATAATCCTAAACTTAAACCTAACCCCCTAATAATAACCCTAACCCTAACCTATCCCTAACCCTAACCCTAACCCTAACCCTTACACTAACCCCTAACCCTTACCCTAACCCTAACCCTAACCCTAAACCTAACCCTAACCATTACCCTAACCCTAACCCTAAGCCTAACCCTAACCCTAACCCTAACCCTAACACTAACCGTAACCATAACACTAAACTCTAAACCCTAAACCTAATCCACCCTAAACCTTAAACAATCCTAAACCATAAACCTTAAACCCTAAACCCTAAATCTAACAATAAACCTAAACCTGACCCTAAATCTAACCCTAACCCTAACCCTAACCCTAAACCTATCCCTGACCCTAACCCTAACCCTAATCCTAACACTAACCATAACCCTAACCCTAACCCTAACCCTAACCTTAACCCTAACCCTAACCCTAACACTAACCCTAACCCTAACCCTAACCCTAACCCTAACCCCTTAACCTTAATCCCTAAATCCTAAACCCTGAACAATCATAAATCCTAAACCCTGAATAACCCTAAATCATAAACACTGAATAACCCTAAACACTAACCTCTAAACAACCCTAAACAACCCTAATCACTAAACCATAAACAACCCTAAACACTAAACCCTAAACAACCCTATACCCTAAACCGTAAACACTAAACCATAAATAACCCTAAACCCTAAACCATTAACACTATACCCTAAACAACACTAAACACTAAACCCAAAACAACCCTAAAACCTAAACATTAAACACTAAACCTTAAACAATTCTAAACCCTAAACACTAAACCCTAAACAACCCTAAAGTTTTAACCCTAAACACTATACCCTAAACAACCCTAAACGTTAAACAATCCTAAACTCTAAACCCTAAACCCTTAGCCTAAACCACCCTAAATCTTAAACAATCCTAAACCCTAAACCTTAAACCCTAAACACTAAACCCTAAACCCTAACCCTAACAATAACCATAACCCTAACCCTAACCCATAAACCTTACCCTAACCCTAACCCTAACCCTAATCCTAACCCTAACCCTAACTGTAACCCTAACCCTAACCCTAACCCTAACCCTAAACCTAATCCTAACCCTAACCTTAACCGTAATCCTAACCCTAACCCTAACCCTAACCCTAACCGTAACCATAACACTAAACTCTAAACCCTAAACCTAATCCACCCTAAACCTTAAACAATCCTAAACCATAAACCTTAGACCCTAAATCCTAAATCTAACAATAAACCTAAACCTGACCCTAAATCTAACCCTAACCCTAACCCTAACCCTAAACCATCCCTGACCCTAACCCTAACCCTAACACTAACCCTAAACCTAACCCTGACCCTAATCCTAACACTAACCCTATTTCTAATTCTAACCCTAACACTAATCCTAAACTTAAACCTAACCCCCTAATAATAACCCTAACCCTAACACTAACCCTAACCCCTAACCCTAACCCTAACCCTAACCCTAAACATTACCCTAACCCTAACCCTAACCCTAACCCTAACACTAACCGTAACCATAACACTAAACTCTAAACCCTAAACCTAATCCACCCTAAACCTTAAACAATCCTAAACCATAAACCTTAAACCGTAAACCCTAAATCTAACAATAAACCTAAACCTGATCCTAAATCTAACCCTAACCCTAACCCTAACCCTAAACCTAACCCTGACCCTAACCCTAACCCTAATCCTAACACTAACCATAACCCTAACCCTAACCCTAACCCTAACCTTAACCCTAACCCTAACCCTAACCCTAACCCTAACCCTAACCCTAACCCTAACCCTAACCCTAACCCCTTAACCTTAATCCCTAAATCCTAAACCCTGAACAACCATAAATCCTAAACCCTGAACAACCCTAAATCATAAACCCTGAATAACCGTAAACACTAACCTCTAAACAACCCTAAACAACCCTAATCACTAAACCATAAACAACCCTAAACACTAAACCCTAAACAACCCTATACCCTAAACCGTAAACACTAAACCCTAAATAACCCTAGACCCTAAACCATTAACACTATACCCTAATCAACACTAAACACTAAACCCAAAACAACCCTAAAACCTAAACATTAAACACTAAACCTTAAACAATTCTAAACCCTAAACACTAAACCCTAAACAACCCTAAAGTATTAACCCTAAACAATATACCCTAAACAACCCTAAACCTTAAACAATCCTAAACTCTAAACCCTAAACCCTTAACCTAAACCACCCTAAATCTTAAACAATCCTAAACCCTAAACCTTAAACCCTAAACACTAAACCCTAAACCCTAACCCTAACAATAACCATAACCCTAACCCTAACCCCTAACCCTTACCCTAACCCTAACCCTAACCCTAATCCTAACCCTAACCCTAACCCTAACCCTAACCCTAACCCTAACCCTAAACCTAATCCTAACCCTAACCTTAACTGTAATCCTAACCCTAACCCTAACCCTAACCCTAACCGTAACCATAACACTAAACTCTAAACCCTAAACCTAATCCACCCTAAACCTTAAACAATCCTAAACCATAAACCTTATACCCTAAATCCTAAATCTAACAATAAACCTAAACCTAACCCTAAATCTAACCCTAACCTTAACCCTAACCCTAAACCCTCCCTGACCCTAACCCTAACCCAAACCCTAACCCTAACCCTAAACCTAACCCTGACCCTAATCCTAACACTAACCCTATTTCTAATTCTAACCCTAACACTAATCCTAAACTTAAACCTAACCCCCTAATAATAACCCTAACCCTAACACTAACCCTAACCCCTAACCCTAACCCTAACCCTAACCCTAAACATTACCCTAACCCTAACCCTAACCCTAACCCTAACCCTAACACTAACACTAACCGTAACCATAACACTAAACTCTAAACCGTAACCTAATCCACCCTAAACCTTAAACAATCCTAAACCATAAACCTTAAACCCTAAACCCTAAATCTAACAATAAACCTAAACCTGACCCTAAATCTAACCCTAACCCTAACCCTAACCCTAAACCTAACCCTGACCCTAATCCTAACCCTAATCCTAACACTAACCCTAACCCTAACCCTAACCCTAACCTTAACCCTAACCCTAACCCTAACCCTAACCCTAACCCTAACCCTAACCCTAACCCCTTAACCTTAATCCCTAAATCCTAAACCCTGAACAACCATAAATCCTAAACCCTGAACAACCATAAATCATAAACCCTGAATAACCCTAAACACTAACCTCTAAACAACCCTAAACAACACTAATCACTAAACCATAAACAACCCTTAACACTAAACCCTAAAGAAACCTATACCCTAAACCTTAAACACTAAACCCTAAATAACCCTAAACCCTAAACCATTAACACTATACCCTAAACAACACTAAACACTAAACCCAAAACAACCCAGAACCTAAAACTTAAACACTAAACCTTAAACAACCCTAAACCCTAAACACTAAACCCTAAACAACCCTAAACTTTTAAGCCTAAACACTATACCCTAAACAACCCTAAACCTTAAACAATCCTAAACTCTAAACCCTAATCCCTTAACCTAAACCACCCTAAATCTTAAACAATCCTAAACTCTAAATTTTAAACCCTAAACACTAAACCCTGAACCCTAAACCTAACAATAACCATAACCCTAACCCTAA
>NC_137980.1:62916773-62921773 GCF_963924665.1 Micromys minutus | reverse complement strand
CTAACCCTAACCCCAACCCTAACCTTAACCCCATAACCCTAACCCTAACCTTAAGCCTAACATATCCCCATAACCCTAACTCTAACCCTAATTCTAACCATAATGCTAACCCTAACCCTAACCCTAACCCTAACCCTAACCCCTTAACCTTAATCCCTAAATCCTAAACCCTGAACAACCATTAATCCTAAACCCTGAACAACCCTAAATCATAAACCCTGAATAACCCTAAACACTAACCTCTAAACAACCCTAAACAACCCTAATCACTAAACCATAAACAACCCTAAACACTAAACCCTAAACAACCCTATACCCTAAACCTTAAACACTAAACCCTAAATAACCCTAAACCCTAAACCATTAACACTATACCCTAAACAACACTAAACACTAAACCCAAAACAACCCTAAAACCTAAACCTTAAACACTAAACCTTAAACAATCCTAAACCCTAAACACTAAATCCTAAACAACCCTAAACTTTTAACCCTAAACACTATACCCTAAACAACCCTAAACCTTAAACAATCCTAAAATCTAAACCCTAAACCCTTAACCTAAACCACCCTAAATCTTAAACAATCCTAAACCCTAAACCTTAAACCCTAGACACTAAACACTAAACTCTAAACCTAACAATAACCATAACCCTAACCCTAACCCCTAACCCTTACCCTAACCCTAACTCTAACCCTAATCCTAATTCTAACCCTAACCCTAACCCTAACCCTAACCCTAACCCTAACCCTAACCTTAACCCTAACCCTAAACCTAACCCTAACCCTAACCTTAACCCTAATCCTAACCCTAACCCTAACCCTAACTGTAACCATAACACTAAACTCTAAACCCTAAACCTAATCCACCCTAAACCTTAAACAATCCTAAACCATAAACCTTAGACCCTAAATCCTAAATCTAACAATAAACCTAAACCTAACCCTAAATCTAACCCTAACCCTAACCCTAACCCTAAACCCTCCCTGACCCTAACCCTAACCCTAACCCTAACCCTAACCCTAAACCTAACCCTGAACCTAATCCTAACACTAACCCTATTTCTAAT
Source organism: Micromys minutus (assembly GCF_963924665.1). NCBI lineage: Eukaryota > Metazoa > Chordata > Mammalia > Rodentia > Muridae > Micromys > Micromys minutus. The sequence continues at coordinate 62,920,703 of NC_137980.1, read as the reverse complement.
TCTAACCCTAACAATAATCCTAAACTTAAACCTAACCCCCTAATAATAACCCTAACCCTAACCTATCCCTAACCCTAACCCTAACCCTAACCCTAACACTAACCCCTAAACCTTACCCTAACCCTAACCCTAACCCTAACCCTAACCATTACCCTAACCCTAACCCTAAGCCTAACCCTAACCCTAACCCTAACACTAACCGTAACCATAACACTAAACTCTAAACCCTAAACCTAATCCACCCTAAACCTTAAACAATCCTAAACCATAAACCTTAAACCCTAAACCCTAAATCTAACAATAAACCTAAACCTGACCCTAAATCTAACCCTAACCCTAACCCTAACCCTAAACCTATCCCTGACCCTAACCCTAACCCTAATCCTAACACTAACCATAACCCTAACCCTAACCCTAACCCTAACCTTAACCCTAACCCTAACCCTAACCCTAACCCTAACCCTAACCCTAACCCTAACCCTAACCCCTTAACCTTAATCCCTAAATCCTAAACCCTGAACAATCATAAATCCTAAACCCTGAATAACCCTAAATCATAAACACTGAATAACCCTAAACACTAACCTCTAAACAACCCTAAACAACCCTAATCACTAAACCATAAACAACCCTAAACACTAAACCCTAAACAACCCTATACCCTAAACCGTAAACACTAAACCATAAATAACCCTAAACCCTAAACCATTAACACTATACCCTAAACAACACTAAACACTAAACCCAAAACAACCCTAAAACCTAAACATTAAACACTAAACCTTAAACAATTCTAAACCCTAAACACTAAACCCTAAACAACCCTAAAGTTTTAACCCTAAACACTATACCCTAAACAACCCTAAACGTTAAACAATCCTAAACTCTAAACCCTAAACCCTTAACCTAAACCACCCTAAATCTTAAACAATCCTAAACCCTAAACCTTAAACCCTAAACACTAAACCCTAAACCCTAACCCTAACAATAACCATAACCCTAACCCTAACCCATAAACCTTACCCTAACCCTAACCCTAACCCTAATCCTAACCCTAACCCTAACCCTAACCCTAACCCTAACCCTAACCCTAACCCTAAACCTAATCCTAACCCTAACCTTAACCGTAATCCTAACCCTAACCCTAACCCTAACCCTAACCGTAACCATAACACTAAACTCTAAACCCTAAACCTAATCCACCCTAAACCTTAAACAATCCTAAACCATAAACCTTGGACCCTAAATCCTAAATCTAACAATAAACCTAAACCTGACCCTAAATCTAACCCTAACCCTAACCCTAACCCTAAACCATCCCTGACCCTAACCCTAACCCTAACACTAACCCTAAACCTAACCCTGACCCTAATCCTAACACTAACCCTATTTCTAATTCTAACCCTAACACTAATCCTAAACTTAAACCTAACCCCCTAATAATAACCCTAACCCTAACACTAACCCTAACCCCTAACCCTAACCCTAACCCTAACCCTCAACATTACCCTAACCCTAACCCTAACCCTAACCCTAACACTAACCGTAACCATAACACTAAACTCTAAACCCTAAACCTAATCCACCCTAAACCTTAAACAATCCTAAACCATAAACCTTAAACCGTAAACCCTAAATCTAACAATAAACCTTAACCTGATCCTAAATCTAAACCTAACCCTAACCCTAACCCTAAACCTAACCCTGACCCTAACCCTAACCCTAATCCTAACACTAACCATAACCCTAACCCTAACCCTAACCCTAACCTTAACCCTAACCCTAACCCTAACCCTAACCCTAACCCTAACCCTAACCCTAACCCTAACCCTAACCCCTTAACCTTAATCCCTAAATCCTAAACCCTGAACAACCATAAATCCTAAACCCTGAACAACCCTAAATCATAAACCCTGAATAACCGTAAACACTAACCTCTAAACAACCCTAAACAACCCTAATCACTAAACCATAAACAACCCTAAACACTAAACCCTAAACAACCCTATACCCTAAACCGTAAACACTAAACCCTAAATAACCCTAAACCCTAAACCATTAACACTATACCCTAATCAACACTAAACACTAAACCCAAAACAACCCTAAAACCTAAACATTAAACACTAAACCTTAAACAATTCTAAACCCTAAACACTAAACCCTAAATAACCCTAAAGTATTAACCCTAAACAATATACCCTAAACAACCCTAAACCTTAAACAATCCTAAACTCTAAACCCTAAACCCTTAACCTAAACCACCCTAAATCTTAAACAATCCTAAACACTAAACCTTAAACCCTAAACACTAAACCCTAAACCCTAACCCTAACAATAACCATAACCCTAACCCTAACCCCTAACCCTAACCCTAACCCTAACCCTAACCCTAACCCTAACCCTAACCCTAAACCTAATCCTAACCCTAACCTTAACTGTAATCCTAACCCTAACCCTAACCCTAACCCTAACCGTAACCATAACACTAAACTCTAAACCCTAAACCTAATCCACCCTAAACCTTAAACAATCCTAAACCATAAACCTTAGACCCTAAATCCTAAATCTAACAATAAACCTAAACCTAACCCTAAATCTAACCCTAACTTTAACCCTAACCCTAAACCCTCCCTGACCCTAACCCTAACCCTAACCCTAACCCTAACCCTAAACCTAACCCTGACCCTAATCCTAACACTAACCCTATTTCTAATTCTAACCCTAACACTAATCCTAAACTTAAACCTAACCCCCTAATAATAACCCTAACCCTAACACTAACCCTAACCCCTAACCCTAACCCTAACCCTAACCCTAAACATTACCCTAACCCTAACCCTAACCCTAACCCTAACCCTAACACTAACACTAACCGTAACCATAACACTAAACTCTAAACCTTAACCTAATCCACCCTAAACCTTAAACAATCCTAAACCATAAACCTTAAACCCTAAACCCTAAATCTAACAATAAACCTAAACCTGACCCTAAATCTAACCCTAACCCTAACCCTAACCCTAAACCTAACCCTAACCCTAAACCTAACCCTGACCCTAACCCTAACCCTAATCCTAACACTAACCATAACCCTAACCCTAACCCTAACCCTAACCTTAACCCTAACCCTAACCCTAACCCTAACCCTAACCCTAACCCTAACCCTAACCCTAACCCCTTAACCTTAATCCCTAAATCCTAAACCCTGAACAACCATAAATCCTAAACCCTGAACAACCATAAATCATCAACCCTGAATAACCCTAAACACTAACCTCTAAACAACCCTAAACAACACTAATCACTAAACCATAAACAACCCTTAACACTAAACCCTAAAGAAACCTATACCCTAAACCTTAAACACTAAACCCTAAATAACCCTAAACCCTAAACCATTAACACTATACCCTAAACAACACTAAACACTAAACCCAAAACAACCCTAGAACCTAAAACTTAAACACTAAACCTTAAACAACCCTAAACCCTAAACACTAAACCCTAAACAACCCTAAACTTTTAAGCCTAAACACTATACCCTAAACAACCCTAAACCTTAAACAATCCTAAACTCTAAACCCTAATCCCTTAACCTAAACCACCCTAAATCTTAAACAATCCTAAACTCTAAATTTTAAACCCTAAACACTAAACCCTAAACCCTAAACCTAACAATAACCATAACCCTAACCCTAACCCCTAACCCTTACCCTAACCCTAACCCTAACCCTAATCCTAACCCTAACCCTAACCCTAACCCTAACCCTAACCCTAAACCTAAACCTAATCCTAACCCTAACCTTAACCCTAATCCTAACCCTAACCCTAACCCTAATCCGAACACTAAACCCTAAACCTAACCCTAACCTTAACACTAAACTCTAAACCCTAAACCTAATCTACCCTAAAGCTTAAACAATCCTA
>NC_137980.1:62841773-62909273 GCF_963924665.1 Micromys minutus | reverse complement strand
CAAACCCTAACCCTAACCCTAACCCTAACCCTAACCCTAACCCTAACCCTAACCCTATCCCTAACCCTAACCCTAACCCTAACACTAACACTAACCTTAACCCTAACCCTAACCTTAACCCTCACCCTAACCCTCACCTTAACCCTAAACCTAACCCTAACACTAACCCTAACACCCTAAATTTTAAACCCTAAACCCCGAAAAACCCTAAACACTAATTCCAAAAGCACCCTAAACCCTAAACTATAAACACTAAACGCTAAAAAACCCTAAACCCTAAACCCTAAACACTAAACCCTAAACAAGCCTAAACCCTAAAACCATTAACACTATACCCTAAACAACCCTAAACCCTTAACCCTAAACATTATATCCTAAACCCTAAAACACTATACAACCTTAAACCCTAAACCTTAAAATATCCTAAATCATAAATCCTGAACAACCCTAAACACTAAATTATAAACAACCCTAAAAAACCCTAAAGAACTCTAAACGCTAATACCTAAACAACCCTAACCATTAAACAATCTTAAACGCTAAATTCTATACCCTAAACCTAAACCACCCTAAAATTTAAACAATCCTAAACCCTAAACCTTAAACCATAAACCCTAAATTTTAAACCATAAATCTAAGAATAACCATAACCCTAACCCTAACCCTAAACCTAAACCTAACCCTAACCCCAACCCTAACCTTAACCCCATAACCCTAACCCTAACCTTAAGCCTAACATAACCCCATAACCCTAACTCTAACCCTAACTCTAACCCTAATGCTAAGCCTAACCATAACCCTAACCCTAACCCTAACCCTAACCCCTTAACCTTAGTCCCTAAATCCTAAACCCTGAACAACCATAAATCCTAAACCCTGAACAACCCTAAATCATAAACCCTGAATAACCCTAAACAATAACTTCTAAACAACCCTAAACAACCCTAATCACTAAACCATAAACAACCCTAAACACTAAACCCTAAACAACCCTATACCCTAAACCTTAAACACTAAACCCTAAATAACCCTAAACCCTAAACCATTAACACTATACCCTAAACAACACTAAACACTAAACCCAAAACAACCCTAAAACCTAAACCTTAAAAACTAAACCTCAAACAACCCTAAACCCTAAACACTAAACCATAAACAACCCTAAACTTTTAACCCTAAACACTATACCCTAAACAACCCTAAACCTTAAACAATCCTAAACACTAAACCCTAAACCCTTAACCTAAACCACCCTAAATCTTAAACAATCATAAACCCTAAACCTTAAACCCTAAACACTAAACCCTAAACCCTAAACCTAACAATAACCATAACCCTAACCCTAACCCCTAACCCTTACCCTAACCCTAACCCTAACCCTAATCCTAACCCTAACCCTAACCCTAACCCTAACCCTAACCCTAACCCTAACCCTAAACCTAATCCTAACCCCATCCTTAACCCTAATCCTAACCCTAACCCTAACCCTAACCCTAACCGTAACCATAACACTAAACTCTAAACCCTAAACCTAATCCACCCTAAACCTTAAACAATCCTAAACCATAAACCTTAGAATCTAAATCCTAAATCTAACAATAAACCTAAACCTAACCCTAAATCTAACCCTAACCCTAACCCTAACCCTAAACTCTCCCTGACCCTAACCCTAACCCTAACCCTAACCCTAAACCTAACCCTGACCCTAATCCTAACACTAACCCTATTTCTAATTCTAACCCTAACACTAATCCTAAACTTAAACCTAACCCCTTAATAATAACCCTAACCCTAACACTAACCCTAACCCCTAACCCTAACCCTAACCCTAACCCTAACCTAACCCTAACCCTAACCCTAACCCTAACCCTAACCCTAACACTAACCCTCTAACTTTTACCCTAACCCTAACCCTAACATTAAACCTAACCTTAACCCTAACCCTAACCCTAACCCTAACCCTAACCCTAACTCTAACCCTAACCCTAACCCTAACCGTAACCATAATACTAAACTCTAAACCCTAAACCTAATCTACCCTAAACCTTAAACAATCCTAAACCTTAAACCTAAACCCTAAACCCTAAATCTAACAATAAACCTAAACCTAACCCTAAATCTAACCCTAACCCTAACCCTAACCCTAAACCTAAACCTGACCCTAACCCTAACCCTAATAATAACACTAATCATAACCCAAACACTAACCCTAACCCTAACCCTAAACCTAACCCTAAACCTCACACTATCCCTAATCCTAACACTAAACCCTAAACTTTAAATCTAACCCTAACGCTAACTCTACCCTTAACTCTAACCCTAACCATATCCCAAAACCTAACCCTGACCCTAATCCTAACACTAACCCTATTTCTAATTCTAACCCTAACACTAATCCTAAACTAAAACCTAACCCCCTAATAATAACCCTAACACTAAACCTAACCCTAACCCTAACCCTAACCCTAACCCTAACACTAAACCCTAACCCCTAACACTAACCCTAACACTAACCCCTAACCCTAACCCTAACCCTAACCCTAACCTTAACCCTAACCCTAACCCTAACCCTAACCCTATCCCTAACCCTAACCCTTACCCTAACACTAACAGTAACCTTAACCCTAACCCTAACCTTAACCCTCACCCTAACCCTCACCTTAACCCTAAACCTAACCCTAACACTAACCCTAACACCCTAAATTCTAAACCCTAAACCCCGAAAACCCCTAAACACTAATTCCAAAAGCACCCTAAACCCTAAACTATAAACACTAAACGCTAAAAAATCCTAAACCCTAAACACTAAACCCTAACCCTTAACAAGCCTAAACCCTAAAACAATTAACACTATACCCTAAACAACCCTAAACCCTTAACCCTAACCATTATACCCTAAACCCTAAAACACTATACAACCTTAAACCCTAAACCTTAAAATATCCTAAATCATAAATCCTGAACAACCCTAAACACTAAATCATAAACAACCCTAAAAAACCCTAAACAACTCTAAACGCTAAAACCTAAACAACCCTAAACATTAAACAATCTTAAACGCTAAACCCTATACCCTAAACCTAAACCACCCTAAAACTTAAACAATCCTAAACCCTAAACCTTAAACCATAAACCCTAAATTTTAAACCATAAATCTAAGAATAACCATAACCCTAACCCTAACCCTAAACCTAAACCTAACCCTAACCCCAACCCTAACCTTAACCCCATAACCCTAACCCTAACCTTAAGCCTAACATAACCCCATAACCCTAACTCTAACCCTAACTCTAACCCTAATGCTAACCCTAACCCTAACCCTAACCCTAACCCTAAGCCCCTAACCTTAATCCCTAAATCCTAAACCCTGAACAACCATAAATCCTAAACCCTGAACAACCCTAAATCATAAACCCTGAATAACCCTAAACACTAACCTCTAAACAACCCTAAACAACCCTAATCACTAAACCATAAACAACCCTAAACACTAAACCCTAAACAACCCTACACCCTAAACCTTAAACACTAAACCCTAAATAACCCTAAACCCTAAACCATTAACACTATACCCTAAACAACACTAAACACTAAACCCAAAACAACCCTAAAACCTAAACCTTAAACACTAAACCTTAAACAACCCTAAACCCTAAAAACTAAACCCTAAACAACCCTAAACTTTTAACCCTAAATACTATACCCTAAACAACCCTAAACTTTAAACAATCCTAAACTCTAAACCCTAAACCCTTAACCTAAACCACCCTAAATCTTAAACAATCCTAAACCCTAAACCTTAAACCCTAAACACTAAAACCTAAACCCTAAAACTAACAATAACCATAACCCTAACCCTAACCCCTAACCCTTACCCTAACTCTAACCCTAACCCTAATCCTAACCCTAACCCTAACCCTAACCCTAACCCTAACCCTAACCCTAAACCTAATTATAACCCTAACCTTAACCCTAATCCTAACCCTAACCCTAACCCTAACCCTAACCCTAACCCTAAACCCTCCCTGACCCTAACCCTAACCCTAACCCTAACCCTAACCCTAACCCTAAACCTAACCGTGACCCTAATCCTAACACTAACCCTATTTCTAATTCTAACCCTAACACTAATCCTAAACTTAAACCTAACCCCCTAATAATAACCCTAACCCTAACACTAACCCTAACCCCTAACCCTAACCCTAACCCTAACCCTAACCCTAACCTAACCCTAACCCTAACCGTAACCCTAACCCTAACCCTAACACTAACCCCTAACCCTTACCCTAACCCTAAACCTAACCCTAACCATTACCCTAACCCTAACCCTAACCCTAACCCTAACCCTAACACTAACCGTAACCATAACACTAAACTCTAAACCCTAAACCTAATCCACCCTAAACCTTAAACAATCCTAAACCATAAACCTTAAACCCTAAACCCTAAATCTAACAATAAACCTAAACCTGACCCTAAATCTAACCCTAACCCTAACCCTAAATCTAACCCTGACCCTAACCCTAACCCTAATCCTAACACTAACCATAACCCTAACCCTAACCCTAACCCTAACCTTAACCCTAACCCTAAACCTAACCCTAACCCTTACCCTAACCCTAACCCTAACCCTAACCCCTTAACCTTAATCCCTAAATCCTAAACCCTGAACAACCATAAATCCTAAACCCTGAACAACCCTAAATCATAAACCCTGAATAACCCTAAACACTAACCTCTAAACAACCCTAAACAACCCTAATCACTAAACCATAAAAAACCCTAAACACTAAATCCTAAACAACCCTATACCCTAAACCTTAAACACTAAACCCTAAATAACCCTAAATCCTAAACCATTAACACTATACCCTAAACAACACTAAACACTAAACCAAAACAACCCTAAAACCTAAACCTTAAACACTAAACCTTAAACAACCCTAAACCCTAAACACTAAACCCTAAACAACCCTAAACTTTTAATCCGAAACACTATACCCTAAACAACCCTAAACCTTAAACAATCCTAAACTCTAAACCCTAAACCCTTAACCTAAACCACCCTAAATCTTAAACAATCCTAAACCCTAAACCTTAAACCCTAAACACTAAACCCTAAACCCTAAACCTACCAATAACTATAACCCTAACCCTAACCCCTAACCCTTACCCTAACCCTAACCCTAACCCTAATCCTAACCCTAACCCTAACCCTAACCCTAACCCTAACCCTAACCCTAACCCTAACCCTAACCCTAAACCTAATCCTAACCCTAACCTTAACCCTAATCCTAACCCTAACCCTAACCGTAACCATATCACTAAACTCTAAACCCTAAACCTAATCCACCCTAAACCTTAAACAATCCTAAACCATAAACCTTAGACCCTAAATCCTAAATCTAAGAATAAACCTAAACCTAACCCTAAATCTAACCCTAACCCTAACCCTAACCCTAAACCTCACACTATCCCTAATCCTAACACTAAACCCTAAACTTTAAATCTAACCCTAACGCTAACTCTACCCTTAACTCTAACCCTAACCATATCCCTAAACCTAACCCTGACCCTAATCCTAACACTAACCCTATTTCTAATTCTAACCCTAACACTAATCCTAAACTAAAACCTAACCCCCTAATAATAACCCTAACACTAAACCTAACCCAAACCATAACCCTAACCCTAACCCTAACACTAACCCCTAACCCCTAACACTAACCCTAACACTAACCCCTAACCCTAACCCTAACACTAACCTTAACCCTAACCCTAAACCTAACCCTAACCCTATCCCTAACCCTAACCCTTACCCTAACACTAACACTAACCTTAACCCTAACCCTAACCTTAACCCTCACCCTAACCCTCACCTTAACCCTAAACCTAACCCTAACACTAACCCTAACACCCTAAATTCTAAACCCTAAACCCCGAAAACCCCTAAACACTAATTCCAAAAGCACCCTAAACCCTAAACTATAAACACTAAACGCTAAAAAACCCTAAACCCTAACCACTAAACACTAAACCCTAAACAAGCCTAAACCCTAAAACAATTAACACTATACCCTAAACAACCCTAAACCCTTAACCCTAACCATTATACCCTAAACCCTAAAACACTATACAACCTTAAACCCTAAACCTTAAAATATCCTAAATCATAAATCCTGAACAACCCTAAACACTAAATCATAAACAACCCTAAAAAACCCTAAACAACTCTAAACGCTAAAACCTAAACAACCCTAAACATTAAACAATCTTAAACGCTAAACCCTATACCCTAAACCTAAACCACCCTAAAACTTAAACAATCCTAAACCCTAAACCTTAAACCATAAACCCTAAATTTTAAACCATAAATCTAAGAATAACCATAACCCTAACCCTAACCCTAAACCTAAACCTAACCCTAACCCCAACCCTAACCTTAACCCCATAACCCTAACCCTAACCTTAAGCCTAACATAACCCCATAACCCTAACTCTAACCCTAACTCTAACCCTAATGCTAACCCTAACCCTAACCCTAACCCTAACCCTAAGCCCCTAACCTTAATCCCTAAATCCTAAACCCTGAACAACCATAAATCCTAAACCCTGAACAACCCTAAATCATAAACCCTGAATAACCCTAAACACTAACCTCTAAACAACCCTAAACAACCCTAATCACTAAACCATAAACAACCCTAAACACTAAACCCTAAACAACCCTACACCCTAAACCTTAAACACTAAACCCTAAATAACCCTAAACCCTAAACCATTAACACTATACCCTAAACAACACTAAACACTAAACCCAAAACAACCCTAAAACCTAAACCTTAAACACTAAACCTTAAACAACCCTAAACCCTAAAAACTAAACCCTAAACAACCCTAAACTTTTAACCCTAAATACTATACCCTAAACAACCCTAAACCTTAAACAATCCTAAACTCTAAACCCTAAACCCTTAACCTAAACCACCCTAAATCTTAAACAATCCTAAACCCTAAACCTTAAACCCTAAACACTAAAACCTAAACCCTAAAACTAACAATAACCATAACACTAACCCTAACCCCTAACCCTTACCCTAACTCTAACCCTAACCCTAATCCTAACCCTAACCCTAACCCTAACCCTAACCCTAACCCTAACCCTAACCCTAAACCTAATTATAACCCTAACCTTAACCCTAATCCTAACCCTAACCCTAACCCTAACCCTAACCCTAACCCTAAACCCTCCCTGACCCTAACCCTAACCCTAACCCTAACCCTAACCCTAACCCTAAACCTAACCGTGACCCTATCCTAACACTAACCCTATTTCTAATTCTAACCCTAACACTAATCCTAAACTTAAACCTAACCCCCTAATAATAACCCTAACCCTAACACTAACCCTAACCCCTAACCCTAACCCTAACCCTAACCCTAACCTAACCCTAACCCTAACCCTAACCCTAACCCTAACACTAACCCCTAACCCTTACCCTAACCCTAAACCTAACCCTAACCATTACCCTAACCCTAACCCTAACCCTAACCCTAACCCTAACCCTAACACTAACCGTAACCATAACATTAAACTCTAAACCCTAAACCTAATCCACCCTAAACCTTAAACAATCCTAAACCATAAACCTTAAACCCTAAACCCTAAATCTAACAATAAACCTAAACCTGACCCTAAATCTAACCCTAACCCTAACCCTAAATCTAACCCTGACCCTAACCCTAACCCTAATCCTAACACTAACCATAACCCTAACCCTAACCCTAACCCTAACCTTAACCCTAACCCTAAACCTAACCCTAACCCTTACCCTAACCCTAACCCTAACCCTAACCCCTTAACCTTAATCCCTAAATCCTAAACCCTGAACAACCATAAATCCTAAACCCTGAACAACCCTAAATCATAAACCCTGAATAACCCTAAACACTAACCTCTAAACAACCCTAAACAACCCTAATCACTAAACCATAAAAAACCCTAAACACTAAATCCTAAACAACCCTATACCCTAAAACTTAAACACTAAACCCTAAATAACCCTAAATCCTAAACCATTAACACTATACCCTAAACAACACTAAACACTAAACCAAAACAACCCTAAAACCTAAACCTTAAACACTACACCTTAAACAACCCTAAACCCTAAACACTAAACCCTAAACAACCCTAAACTTTTAATCCGAAACACTATACCCTAGACAACCCTAAACCTTAAACAATCCTAAACTCTAAACCCTAAACCCTTAACCTAAACCACCCTAAATCTTAAACAATCCTAAAACCTAAACCTTAAACCCTAAACACTAAACCCTAAACCCTAAACCTAACAATAACCATAACCCTAACCCTAACCCCTAACCCTTACCCTAACCCTAACCCTAACCCTAATCCTAACCCTAACCCTAACCCTAACCCTAACCCTAACCCTAACCCTAACCCTAACCCTAACCCTTACCCTAAACCTAATCCTAACCCTAACCTTAACCCTAATCCTAACCCTAACCCTAACCGTAACCATATCACTAAACTCTAAACCCTAAACCTAATCCACCCTAAACCTTAAACAATCCTAAACCATAAACCTTAGACCCTAAATCCTAAATCTAACAATAAACCTAAACCTAACCCTAAATCTAACCCTAACCCTAACCCTAACTCTAAACCTCACACTATCCCTAATCCTAACACTAAACCCTAAACTTTAAATCTAACCCTAACGCTAACTCTACCCTTAACTCTAACCCTAACCATATCCCTAAACCTAACCCTGACCCTAACCCTAACCCTAATCCTAACACTAACCATAACCCTAACCCTAACCCTAACGCTAACCTTAACCCTAACCCTAACCCTAACCCTAATCCTAACCCTAACCCTAACCCTAACCCCTTAACCTTAATTCCTAAATCTTAAACCCTGAACAACCATAAATCCTAAACCCTGAACAACCATAAATCATAAATCCTGAATAACACTAAACACTAACCTCTAAACAACCCTAAACAACCCTAATCACTAAAACATAAACAACCCTAAACACTAAACCCTAAACAAACCTATACCCTAAACCTTAAACACTAAACCCTAAATAACCCTAAACCCTAAACCATTAACACTATACCCTAAACAACACTTAACACTAAACCCAAAACAACCCTAAAACCTAAACCTTAAACACTAAACCTTAAACAACCCTAAACCCTACACACCAAACCCTAAACAACCCTAAACTTTTAATCCTAAACACTATACCCTAAACAACCCTAAACCTTAAACAATCCTAACCTCTAAACCCTACACCCTTAACCTAAACCACCCTAAATCTTAAACAATACTAAACCCTAAACCTTAAACCCTAAACACTAAACCCTAAACCCTAAACCTAACAATAACCATAACACTAACCCTAACCCCTAACCCTTACCCTAACCCTAACCCTAACCCTAACCCTAACCCTAACCCTAACCCTAACCCTAACCCTAACCCTAAACCTAATCCTAACCCTAACCTTAACCCTAATCCTAAACCTAACCCTAACCCTAACCCTAACCGTAACCATAACACTAAACTCTAAACCCTAAACCTAATCCACCCTAAACCTTAAACAATCCTAAACCATAAACCTTAGACCCTAAATCCTAAATCTAACAATAAACCTAAACCTAACCCTAAATCTAACCCTAACCCTAACCCTAACCCAAAACCCTCCCTGACCCTAACCCTAACCCTAACCCTAACCCTAACCCTAAACCTAACCCTGACCCTAATCCTAACACTAACCCTATTTCTAATTCTAACCCTAACACTAATCCTAAACTTAAACCTAACCCCCTAATAATAACCCTAACCCTAACACTAACCCTAACCCCTAACCCTAACCCTAACCCTAACCCTAATCTAACCCTAACCCTAACCCTAACCCTAACCCAAACGCTAACACTAACCCCCTAACTTTTACCCTAACCCTAACCCTAACCCTAACCCTAACCATTACCATAAACTTAACCCTAACCCTAACCCCATCCCTAACCCTAACCCTAACCGTAACCATAACACTAAACTCTAAACCCTAAACCTAATCCACCCTAAACCTTAAACAATCCTAAACCATAAACCTTAAACCCTAAACCCTAAATCTAACAATAAATCTAAACCTAACCCTAAATCTAACCCTAACCCTATCCCTAACCCTAAACCTAACCCTGACCCTAACCCTAACCCTAATCCTAACACTAACCATAACCCTAACCCTAACACTAACCCTAACCTTAACCCTAAACCTAACCCTAACCCTAACCCTAACTCTAACTCTAACCCTAACCCTAACCGTAACCGTAATACTAAACTCTAAACCCTAAACCTAATCTACCCTAAACCTTAAACAATCCTAAACCTTAAACCTTAAACCCTAAACCCTAAATCTAACAATAAACCTAAACCTAACCCTAAATCTATCCCTAACCCTAACCCTAACACTAAACCTAAACCTGACCCTAACCCTAACCCTAATAATAACACTAATCATAACCCAAACACTAACCCTAACCCTAACCCTAAACCTAACCCTAAACCTCACACTATCCCTAATCCTAACACTAAACCCTAAAAATTAAATCTAACACTAACCCTAAGCCTACCCTTAACCCTAACCCTAACCATATCGCTAAACCTAACCCTGACCCTAATCCTAACACTAACCCTATTTCTAATTCTAACCCTAACACTAATCCTAAACTAAAACGTAACCCCCTAATAATAACCCTAACACTAAACCTAACCCTAACCCTAACCCTAACCCTAACATTAACCCCTAACCCCTAACACTAACCCTAACCCTAACCCCTAACCCTAACCCTAACCCTAACCCTAACCTTAACCCTAACCCTAACCCTAACCCTAACACTATCCCTAACCCTAACCCTTACCCTAACACTAACACTAACCTTAACCCCAACCCTAACCTTAACCCTCACCCTAACCCTCACCTTAACCCTAAACCTAACCCTAACACTAACCCTAACACCCTAAATCCTAAACCCTAAACCCCGAAAAAACCTAAACCCTAATTCCAAAAGCACCCTAAACCCTTAACCCTAAACATTATACCCTAAACCCTAAAACACTATACAACCTTAAACCCTAAACCTTAAAATATCCTAAATCATAAATCCTGAACAACCCTAAACACTAAATCATAAACAACCCTAAAAAACCCTAAACAACTCTAAACGCTAAAACCTAAACAACCCTAAACATTAACAATCTTAAACGCTAAACCCTATACCCTAAACATAAACCACCCTAAAACTTAAACAAGCCTAAACCCTAAACCTTAAACCATAAACCCTAAATTTTAAACCATAAATCTAAGAATAACCATAACCCTAAACCTAACCCTAAACCTAAACCTAACCCTAACCCCAACCCTAACCTTAACCCCATAACCCTAACCCTAACCTTAAGCCTAACATAACCCCATAACCCTAACTCTAACCCTAACTCTAACCCTAATGCTAACCCTAACTTTAACCCTAACCCTAACCCTAAGCCCTTAACCTTAATCCCTAAATCCAAACCCTGAACAACCATAAATCCTAAACCCTGAACAACCCTAAATCATAAACCCTGAATAACCCTAAACACTAACCTCTAAACAACCCTAAACAACCCTAATCACTAAACCATAAACAACCCTAAACACTAAACTCTAAACAACCCTATACCCTAAACCTTAAAAACTAAACTCTAAATAACCCTAAACCCTAAACCATTAACACTATACCCTAAACAAGACTAAACACTAAACCCAAAACTACCCTAAAACCTAAACCTTAAACACTAAACCTTAAACAATCCTAAACCCTAAACACTAAATCCTAAACAACCCTAAACTTTTAACCCTAAACACTATACCCTAAACAACCCTAAACCTTAAACAATCCTAAACTCTAAACCCTAAACCCTTAACCTAAACCACCCTAAATCTTAAACAATCCTTAACCCTAAACCTTAAATCCTCAACACTAAACCCTAAACCCTAAACCTCACAATAACCATAACCCTAACCCTAACCCCTAACCTTTACCCTAACCCTAACTCTAACCCTAATCCTAACCCTAACCCTAACCCTAACCCTAACCCTAACCCTAACCCTAACCCTAAACCTAATCCTAACCCTAACCTTAACCCTAATCCTAACCCTAACCCTAACCCTAACCCTAACCGTAACCATAACACTAAACTCTAAACCCTAAACCTAATCCACCCTAAACCTTAAACAATCCTAAACCATAAACCTTAGACCCTAAATCCTAAATCTAACAATAAACCTAAACCTAAACCTAAATCTAACCCTAACCCTAACCCTAACCCTAACCCTAAACCCTCCCTGACCCTAACCTAAACCCTAACCCTAACCCTAACCCTAAACCTAACCCTAACCCTAATCCTAAAACTAACCCTATTTCTAATTCTAACCCTAACAATAATCCTAAACTTAAACCTAACCCCCTAATAATAACCCTAACCCTAACACTAACCCTAACCCCTAACCCTAACCCTAAACCTAACCCTAACCCTAACCTAACCCTAACCCTAAACCTAACCCTAACCCTAACACTAACCCCTAACCCTTACCTTAACCCTAACTCTAACCCTAACCCTAACCATTACCCTAACCCTAACCCTAACCCTAACCCTAACCCTAACACTAACCGTAACCATAACACTAAACTCTAAACCCTAAACCTAATCCACCCTAAACCTTAAACAATCTTAACCATAAACCTTAAACCCTACCCTAAATCTAACAATAAACCTAAACCTGACCCTAAATCTAACCCTAACCCTAACCCTAACCCTAAACCTAACCCTGACCCTAACCCTAACCCTAATCCTAACACTAACCATAACACTAACCCTAACCCTAACCCTAACCTTAACCCTAACCCTAACCCTAACCCTAACCCTAACCCTAACCCTAACCCTAACCGTAACCCCTTAACCTAATCCCTAAATCCTAAACCCTGAACAACCATAAATCCTAAACCCTGAACAACCCTAAATCATAAACCCTGAATAACCCTAAACACTAACCTCTAAACAACCCTAAACAACCCTAATCACTAAACCATAAACAACCCTAAACACTAAACCCTAAACAACCCTATACCCTAAACCGTAAACACTAAACCCTGAATAACCCTAAACCCTAAACCATTAACACTATACCCTAAATAACACTCAACACTAAACCCAAAACAACCCTAAAACCTAAACCTTAAACACTAAACCTTAAACAACTCTAAACCCTAAACACCAAACCCTAAACAACCCTAAACTTTTAACCCTAAACACTATACCCTAAACAACCCTAAACCTTAACCAATCCTAAACTCTAAACCCTAAACCCTTAACCTAAACCACCCTAAATCTTAAACAATCCTAAACCCTAAACCTTAAACCCTAAACACTAAACCCTAAACCCTAAACCTAACAATAACCATAACCCTAACCCTAACCCCTAACCCTTACCCTAACCCTAACCCTAACCCTAATCCTAACCCTAACCCTAACCCTAACCCTAACCCTAACCCTAAACCTAATCCTAACCCTAACCTTAACCCTAATCCTAACCCTAACCCTAACCCTAACCATAACCGTAACCATAACACTAAACTCTAAACCCTAAACCTAATCCACCCTAAACCTTAAACAATCCTAAACCATAAACCTTAGACCGTAAATCCTAAATCTAACAATAAACCTAAAACTAACCCTAAATCTAATCCTAACCCTAACCCTAACCCTAAACCCTCCCTAACCCTACACTAAACCCTAAAACTAACACTATCCCTAAACCTAACCCTGACCCTAATCCTAACACTAACCCTATTTCTAATTCTAACCCTAACACTAATCCTAAACAAAAACCTAACCCCCTAATAATAACCCTAACACTAAACCTAACCCTAACCCTAACCCTAACCCTAACCATAACACTAACCCCTGACCCCTAACACTAATCTAACCCTAACCCCTAACCCTAACCCTAACCCTAACCTTAACCCTAACCCTTACCCTAACCCTATTCCTAACCCTAACCCTTACCATAACACTAACACTAACCTTAACCCTAACCCTAACCTTAACCCTCACCCTAACCCTCACCTTAACCCTAAACCTAACCCTAACACTAACCCTAACACCCTAAATCCTAAACCTTAAACCCCGAAAAACCTAAACACTAATTCCAAAAGCACCCTAAAATCTAAACTATAAACACTAAATGCTAAAAAACCCTAAACCCTAAACCCTAAACACTAAACCCTAAACAAGCCTAAACCCTAAAACCATTAACACTCTACCCTAAACAACCCTAAACCCTTAACCCTAAACATTATACCCTAAACCCTAAAACACTATACAACCTTAAACCCTAAACCTTAAAATATCCTAAATCATAAATCCTGAAAAACCCTAAACACTAAATTATAAACAACCCTAAAAAACCCTAAACAACTCTAAACGCTAAAACCTAAACAACCCTAACCATTAAACAATCTTAAACGCTAAATTCTATACCCTAAACCTAAACCACCCTAGAACTTAAACAATCCTAAACCCTAAACCTTAAACCATAAACCCTAAATTTTAAACCATAAATCTAAGAATAACCATAACCCTAACCCTAACCCTAAACCTAAACCTAACTCTAACGCCAACCCTAACCTTAACCCCATAATCCTAACCCTAACCTTAAGCCTAACATAACCCCATAACCCTAACTCTAACCCTAACTCTAACCCTAACTCTAACCCTAATGCTAACCCTAACCCTAACCCTAACCCTAACCCTAACCCCTTAACCTTAATCCCTAAATCCTAAACCCTGAACAACCATAAATCCTAAACCCTGAACAACCCTAAATCATAAAGCCTGATTAACCCTAGACACTAACCTCTAAACAACCCTAAACAACCCTAATCACTAAACCATAAACAACCCTAAACACTAAACCCTAAACAACCCTATACCCTAAACCTTAAACACTAAACCCTAAATAACCCTAAACCCTAAACCATTAACACTCTACCCTAAAGAACACTAAACACTAAACCCAAAACAACCCTAAAACCTAAACCTTAAACACTAAACCTTAAACAACCCTAAACCCTAAACACCAAACCCTAAACAACCCTAAACTTTTAACCCTAAACTCTATACCCTAAACAACACTAAACCTTAAACAATCCTAAACTCTAAACGCTAAACCCTTAACCTAAACCAACCGAAATCTTAAACAATCCTAAACCCTAAACCTTAAACCCTAAACACTAAACTCTATACCCGAAACTTAATCCACCCTAAACCTTAAACAATCCTAAACCATAAACCTTAAACCCTAAACCCTAAATCTAACAATAAACCTAAACCTAACCCTAAATCTAACCCTAACCCTAAACCCTTTCTGACCCTAACCCTAACCCTAACCTTAAGCCTAACATAACCACATAACCCTAACCCTAACCCTCACCCTAACCCTAACCCTAACCCTAACCCTAACCCTAACCCTAACCCTAACCCCTAACCCCTAACACTAACCCTAACCCTAACCCCTAACCCTAACCCAAACCCTAACCCTAACCCTAACCCTAACCCTAAACTTACCCTAACCCTAACACTAACCCTAACCCTAACCCTAACCCTAACTCTAACCCTAACCTTAACCCTAACCCTAACCTTCACACTAACCTTATCCCTAACCCCTAACCCTTACCCTAACCCGAACCCTAACCCTAACCCTAAACCTAACCCTCTCCCTAACCCTAACCGTAACCCTAACCCTAACCCTAACCCTAACCCTAACCCTAAACCTTCCTAACCCTAACCTTAACCCTAATCCTAAACCTAACCCTAACCCTAACCCTAACCGTAACCATAACACTAACCTCTAAACCCTAAACCTAATCCTCCCTAAACCTTAAACAATCCTAAACCATAAACCGTAGACCCTAAACCCTAAATCTAACAATAAACCTAAACCTAACCCTAAATCTAACCCTAACCCTAACCCTAACCCTAAACCCTCCCTGACCCTAACCCTAACCCTAACCCTAACACTAACCATAAACCTAACCCTGACCCTAATCCTAACACTAAACCTATTTCTAATTCTAACCCTAACACTAATCCTAAACTTAAACCTAACCCCCTAATAATAACCCTAACCATAACACTAACCCTAACCCCTAACCCTAACCCTAACCCTAACCCTAACCTAACCCTAACACTAACACTAACCCTAACCCAAACCCTAACACTAACCCCCTAACTTTTACCCTAACCCTAACCCTAACCCCAACCCTAAACCTTACCATAACCCTAACCCTAACCATAACCCCATCCCTAACCCTAACCCTAACCGTAACCATAACACTAAACTCTAAACCCTAAACCTAATCCACCCTAAACCTTAAACAATCCTAAACCATAAACCTTAAACCCTAAACCCTAAATCTAACAATAAACCTAAACCTAACCCTAAATATAACCCTAACCCTAACCCTAACCCTAAACCTAAACCTGACCCTAACCCTAACCCTAATCCTAACACTAATCATAACCCAAACACTAACCCTAACCCTAACCCTAAACCTAACCCTAAACCTCACACTATCCCTAATCCTAACACTAAACCCTAAACTTTAAATCTAACCCTAACCCTAACCCTACCCTTAACCCTAATCCTAACCCTATCCCTAAACCTAACCCTGACCCTAATCCTAACACTAACCCTATTTCTAATTCTAACCCTAACACTAATCCTAAACTAAAACCTAACCCCCTAATAATAACCCTAACACTAAACCTAACCCTAACCCTAACCCTAACCCTAACCCTAACACTAACCCCTAACCCCTAACACTAACCCTAACCCTAACCCCTAACCCTAACCCTAACCCTAACCCTAACCCTAACCCTAACCCTATCCCTAACCCTAACCCTTACCCTAACACTAACACTAACCTTAACCCTAACCCTAACATTAACCCTCACCCTAACCCTCACCTTAACCCTAAACCTAACCCTAACACTAACCCTAAAACCCTAAATCCTAAACCCTAAACCCCGAAAAACCCTAAACACTAATTCCAAAAGCACCCTAAACCCTAAACTATAAACACTAAACGCTAAAAAACCCTAAACCCTAAACCCTAAACACTAAACCCTAAACAAGCCTAAACCCTAAAACCATTAACACTATACCCTAAACAACCCTAAACCCTTAACCCTAAACATTATACCCTAAACCCTAAAACACTATACAACCTTAAACCCTAAACCTTAAAATATCCTAAATCATAAATCCTGAACAACCCTAAACACTAAATTATAAACAACCCTAAAAAACCCTAAACAACTCTAAACGCTAAAACTTAAACAACCCTAACCATTAAACAATCTTAAACGCTAAATTCTATACCCTAAACCTAAACCACCCTAAAACTTAAACAATCCTAAACCCTAAACCTTAAACCATAAGCCCTAAATTTTAAACCATAAATCTAAGAATAACCATAACCCTAACCCTAACCCTAAACCTAAACCTAACCCTAAACCCAACCCTAACCTTAACCCCATAACCCTAACCCTAACCTTAAGCCTAACATAACCCCATAACCCTAACTCTAACCCTAACTCTAACCCTAATGCTAACCCTAACCCTAACCCTAACCCTAACCCTAACCCCTTAACCTTAATCCCTAAATCCTAAACCCTGAACAACCATAAATCCTAAACCCTGAACAACCCTAAATCATAAACCCTGAATAACCCTAAACACTAACCTCTAAACAACCCTAAACAACCCTAATCACTAAACCATAAACAACCCTAAACACTAAACCCTAAACAACCCTATACCCTAAACATTAAACACTAAACCCTAAATAACCCTAAACCCTAAACCATTAACACTATACCCTAAACAACACTAAACACTAAACCCAAAACAACCCTAAAACCTAAACCTTAAACACTAAACCTTATACAACCTTAAACGCTAAACACTAAACCCTAAACAACCCTAAACTTTTAACCCTAAACACTATACCCTAAACAACCCTAAACCTTAAACAATCCTAAACTCTAAACCCTAAACCCTTAACTTAAACCACCCTAAATCTTAAACAATCATAAACCCTAAACCTTAAACCCTAAACACTAACCCTAAACCCTAAACCTAACAATAACCATAACCCTAACCCTAACCCCTAACCCTTACCCTAACCCTAACCCTAACCCTAATCCTAACCCTAACCCTAACCCTAACCCTAACCCTAACCCTAACCCTAACACTAACCCTAACCCTAAACCTAATCCTAACCCCAACCTTAACCCTAATCCTAACCCTAACCCTAACCCTAACCGTAACCATAACACTAAACTCTAAACCCTAAACCTAATCCACCCTAAACCTTAAACAATCCTAAACCATAAACCTTAGACCCTAAATCCTAAATCTAACAATAAACCTAAACCTAACCCTAAATCTAACCCTAACCCTAACCCTAACCCTAAACATAACCCTGACCCTAATCCTAACACTAACCCTATTTCTAATTCTAATCCTAACACTAATCCTAAACTTAAACCTAACCCCCTAATAATAACCCTAACCCTAACACTAACCCTAACCCTAACCCTAACTCTAACCCTAACCCTAACCTAACCCTAACCCTAACCCTAACCCAAACCCTAACACTAACCCCCTAACTTTTACCCTAACCATAACCCTAACCCTAACCCTAACCATTACCATAAACCTAACCCTAACCCTAACCCCATCCCTAACCCTAACCCTAACCGTAACCATAACACTAAACTCTAAACCCTAATCCTATTCCACCCTAAACCTTAAACAATCCTAAACCATACACCTTAAACCCTAAACCCTAAATCTAACAATAAATCTAAACCTAACCCTAAATCTAACCCTAACCCTATTCTTAACCCTAAACCTAACCCTGAGCCTAACCCTAACCCTAATCCTAACACTAACCATAACCCTAACCCTAACACTAACCCTAACCTTAACCCTAACCCTAACCCTAACCCTAACCCTAACTCTAACCCTAACCCTAACCCTAACCGTAACCATAATACTAAACTCTAAACCCTAAACCTAATCTACCCTAAACCTTAAACAATCCTAAACCTTAAACCTTAAACCCTAAACCCTAAATCTAACAATAAACCTAAACCTAATCCTAAATCTATCCCTAACCCTAACCCTAACCCTAAACCTAAACCTGACCCTAACCCTAACCCTAATAATAACACTAATCATAACCCAAACACTAACCCTAACCCTGACCCTAAACCTAACCCTAAACCTCACACTATCCCTAATCCTAACACTAAACCCTAAACTTTAAATCTAACCATAACCCTAACCCTACCCTTAACCCTAACCCTAACCATATCGCTAAACCTAACCCTGACCCTAATCCTAACACTAACCCTATTTCTAATTCTAACCCTAACATTAATCCTAAACTAAAACGTAACCCCCTAATAATAACCCTAACACTAAACCTAACCCTAACCCTAACCCTAACCCTAACACTAACCCCTAACACCTAACACTAACCCTAACCCTAACCCCTAACCCTAACCCTAACCCTAACCCTAACCTTAACCCTAACCCTAACCCTAACCCTAACCCTATCCCTAACCCTAACCCTTACCCTAACACTAACACTAACCTTAACCCTAACCCTAACCTTAACCCTCACCCTAACCCTCACCTTAACCCTAAACCTAACTCTAACACTAA
This sequence comes from Micromys minutus, assembly GCF_963924665.1. Taxonomy (NCBI): domain Eukaryota; kingdom Metazoa; phylum Chordata; class Mammalia; order Rodentia; family Muridae; genus Micromys; species Micromys minutus. Next base: position 62,889,405 of record NC_137980.1, on the reverse strand, counting down.
CCCTAACACCCTAAATCCTAAAACCTAAACTTCGAAAAACCCTAAACTCTAATTCCAAAAGCACCCTAAACCCTTAACCCTAAACATTATACCCTAAACCCTAAAACACTATACAACTTTAAACCCTAAACCTTAAAATATCCTAAATCATAAATCCTGAACAACCCTAAACACTAAATCATAAACAACCCTAAAAAACCCTAAACAACTCTAAACGCTAAAACCTAAACCACCCAAAACATTAAACAATCTTAAACGCTAAACCCTATACCTTAAAACTAAACCACCCTAAAACTTAAACAATCCTTAACCCTAAACCTTAAACCATAAACCCTAAATTTTAAACCATAAATCTAAGAATAACCATAACCCTAACCCTAACCTTAAACCTAAACCTAACCCTAATCCCAACCCTAACCTTAACCCCATAACCCTAACCCTAACCTTAAGCCTTACATAACCCCATAACCCTAACTCTAACCCTAACTCTAACCCTAATGCTAACCCTAACCCTAACCCTAACCCTAACCCTAACCCTAACCCCTTAACCTTAATCCCTAAATCCTAAACCCTGAACAACCATAAATCCTAAACCCTGAACAACCCTAAATCATAAACCCTGAATAACCCTAAACACTAACCTCTAAACAACCCTAAACAACCCTAATCACTAAACCATAAACAACCCTAAACACTAAACCCTAAACAACCCTATACCCTAAACTGTAAACACTAAACCCTAAATAACCCTAAACCCTAAACCATTAACACTATACCCTAAACAACACTAAACACTAAACCCAAAACAAGCCTAAAACCTAAACCTTAAACACTAAACCTTAAACAACCCTAAACCCTAAACACTAAACCCTAAACAACCCTAAATTTTAACCCTAAACACTATACCCTAAAAAACCCTAAAACTTAAACAATCCTAAACTCTAAACCCTAAACCCTTAACCTAAACCACCCTAAATCTTAAACAATCCTAAACCCTAAACCTTAAACCATAAACACTAAACCCTAAACCCTAAACCTAACAATAACCATAACCCTAACCCTAACCCCTAACCCTTACCCTAACCCTAACCCTAACCCTAATCCTAACCCTAACCCTAACCCTAACCCTAACCCTAACCCTAACCCTAAACCTAATCCTAACCCTAACCTTAACCCTAATCCTAACCCTAACCCTAACCCTAACCCTAACCCTAACCCTAACCCTAACCATAACCCTAACCCTAACCCTAACCCTAACCCTAACCCTAAACCTAATCCTAACCCCAACCTTAACCCTAATCCTAACCCTAACCCTAACCCTAACATAACCATAACACTAAACTCTAAACCCTAAACCTAATCCACCCTAAACCTTAAACAATCCTAAACCATAAACCTTAGACCCTAAATCCTAAATCTAACAATAAACCTAAACCTAACCCTAAATCTAACCCTAACCCTAACCCTAACCCTAAATATAACCCTGACCCTAATCCTAACACTAACCCTATTTCTAATTCTAATCCTAACACTAATCCTAAACTTAAACCTAACCCCCTAATAATAACCCTAACCGTAACACTAACCCTAACCACTAACCCTAACTCTAACCCTAACCCTAACCTAACCCTAACCCTAACCCTAACCCAAACCCTAACACTAACCCCCTAACTTTTACCCTAACCATAACCCTAACCCTAACCCTAACCATTACCATAAACCTAACCCTAACCCTAACCCCATCCCTAACCCTAACCCTAACCGTAACCATAACACTAAACTCTAAACCCTAAACCTATTCCACCCTAAACCTTAAACAATCCAAACCATAAACCTTAAACCCTAAACCCTAAATCTAACAATAAATCTAAACCTAACCCTAAATCTAACCCTAACCCTATCCCTAACCCTAAACCTAACCCTGACCCTAACCCTAACCCTAATCCTAACACTAACCATAACCCTAACCCTAACACTAACCCTAACCTTAACCCTAACCCTAACCCTAACCCTAACCCTAACTCTAACCCTAACCCTAACCCTAACCGTAACCATAATACTAAACTCTAAACCCTAAACCTAATCTACCCTAAACCTTAAACAATCCTAAACCTTAAACCTTAAACCCTAAACCCTAAATCTAACAATAAACCTAAACCTAACCCTAAATCTATCCCTAACCCTAACCCTAACCCTAAACCTAAACCTGACCCTAACCCTAACCCTAATAATAACACTAATCATAACACAAACACTAACCCTAACCCTAACCCTAAACCTAACCCTAAACCTCACACTATCCCTAATCCTAACACTAAACCCTAAACTTGAAATCTAACCATAACCCTAACCCTACCCTTAACCCTAACCCTAACCATATCGCTAAACCTAACCCTGACCCTAATCCTAACACTAACCCTATTTCTAATTCTAACCCTAACACTAATCCTAAACTAAAACGTAACCCCCTAATAATAACCCTAACACTAAACCTAACCCTAACCCTAACACTAACCCCTAACCCCATACACTAACCCTAACCCTAACCCCTAACCCTAACCCTAACCCTAACCCTAACCTTAACCCTAACCCTAACCCTACCCCTAACCCTATCCCTAACCCTAACCCTTACCCTAACACTAACACTAACCTTAACCCTAACCCTAACCTTAACCCTCACCCTAACCCTCACCTTAACCCTAAACCTAACTCTAACACTAACCCTAACACCCTAAATCCTAAACCGTAAACTTCGAAAATCCCTAAACACTAATTCCAAAAGCACCCTAAACCCTTAACCCTAAACATTATACCCTAAACCCTAAAACACTATACAACTTTAAACCCTAAACCTTAAAATATCCTAAATCATAAATCCTGAACAACCCTAAACACTAAATCATAAACAACCCTAAAAAACCCTAAACAACTCTAAACGCTAAAACCTAAACCACCCTAAACATTAAACAATCTTAAACGCTAAACCCTATACCTTAAACCTAAACCACCCTAAAACTTAAACAATCCTTAACCCTAAACCTTAAACCATAAACCCTAAATTTTAAACCATAAATCTAAGAATAACCATAACCCTAACCCTAACCCTAAACCTAAACCTAACCCTAACCCCAACCCTAACCTTAACCCCATAACCCTAACCCTAACCTTAAGCCTAACATAACCCCATAACCTTAACTCTAACCCTGACTCTAACCCTAATGCTAACCCTAACCCTTACCCTAACCCTAACCTTAACCCCTTAACCTTGATCCCCCAAGGGCCCTAACATCGGCCCTACCATCGGCCCTAGCAACGGCCCTAGCAACGGCCCTAGCAACGGCCCTAGCAACGGCCCTAACAAGGGCCCTAACCACGGCCCTAGCAACGGCCCTAGCAACGGCCCTAGCAACGGCCCTAGCAACGGCCCTATCAACGGCCCTAGCAACGGCCCTAGCAACGGCCCAAACAAGGGCCCTAACAACGGCCCTAGCAACGGCCCTAGCAACGGCCCTAGCACCGGCCCTAGCAACGGCCCTAACAAGGGCCCTAGCAACGGCCCAAACAAGGGCCCTAACAACGGCCCAAACAAGGGCCCTAACAACGGCCCTAACAACGGCCCTAGCAACGGCCCTAGCAACGGCCCTAACAAGGGCCCTAGCAACGGACCTAACAAGGGCCGTAGCAACGGCCCTAGCAACAGCCCTAGCAACGGCCCTAGCAACGGCCCTAACAAGGGCCCTAGCAACGGACCTAACAAGGGCCCTAGCAACGGCCCTAGCAACGGCCCTAGCAACGGCCCTAGCAACGGCCCTAGCAAAGGCCCAAACAAGGGCCCTAGCAACGGCCCAACAAGGGCCCTAGCAACGGCCCTGACAACAGCCCTAGCAACGGCCCTAACAAGGGCCCAAACAACGGCCCTAACAACGACCCTTGCAACGGCCCTAGCAACGGCCTTAGCAACGGCCCTAACAAGGGCTCTAGCAACGGCCCTAACAACGGCCCTTGCAACGGCCCTAGCAAAGGCCCTAGCAACGGCCCTAGCAACGGCCCTAGCAACGGCCCTAACAAGGGCCCTAACCACGGCCCTATCAACGGCCCTAGCAACGGCCCTAGAAACGGCCCTAGAAACGGCCCTAACAAGGGCCCTAGCAACGGCCCTAACAAGGGCCCTAGCAACGGCCCTAAAAAGGGCCCTAGCAACGGCCCTAGCAACGGCCCTAGAAACGGTCCTAACAAGGGCCCTAGCAACGGCCCTAACAAGGGCCCTAGCAACGGCCCTAACAACGGCCCTAGAAACGGCCCTAGCAACGGCCCTAGCAACGGCCCTAACAACGGCCCTAGCAACGGCCCTAAAAAGGGCCCTAGCAACGGCCCTAGCAACGGCCCTAGAAACGGCCCTAACAAGGGCCTTAGCAAAGGCCCTAACAAGGGCCCTAGCAACGGCCCTAACAAGGGCCCTAGCAACGGCCCTAGCAACGGCCCTAGCAACGGCCCTAGCTATGGCACTAGCAACGGCCCTAACAAGGGCCCTAACAACGGCCCTAGCAACGGCCCTAGCAACGGCCCTAACAAGGGCCCTAGCAACGGCCCTAGCAACGGCCCTAGCAACGGACCTAACAACGGCCCTAGCAACGGCCCTAGAAACGGCCCTAGCAACGGCCCTAAAAAGGGCCCTAGCAACGGCCCTAACAACGGCCCTTGCAACGGCCCTTGCAACGGCCCTAGCAACAGCCCTAACAACGGCCCTAACAACGGCCCTAGCAACGGCCCTAGCAACGGCCCTAACAACGGCCCTAGCAACGGCCCTAGCAACGGCCCTAGCAACGGCCCTAACAACGGCCCTAACCACGGCCCTAGCAACGGCCCTATCAACGGCCCTAGCAACGGCCCTAGCAACGGCCCAAACAACGGCCCTAACCACGGCCATAGCAACGGCCCTAGCAACGGCTTTAACAACGGCCCTAGCAACGGCCCTAACAACGGCCCTAGCAACGGCCCTAGCAACGGCCCTAACAAGGGCCCTAGCAACGGCCCTAGCAACGGCCCTAGCAACGGACCTAACAACGGCCCTAGCAACGGCCCTAGAAACTGCCCTAGCAACGGCCCTAAAAAGGGCCCTAGCAACGGCCCTAACAACGGCCCTTGCAACGGCCCTAGCAACGGCCCTAGCAAGAGCCCTAACAACGGCCCTAACAACGGCCCTAGCAACGGCCCTAGCAACGGCCCTAACAACGGCCCTAGCAACGGCCCTAGCAACGGCCCTAGCAACGGCCCTAACAACGGCCCTAACCACGGCCCTAGCAACAGCCCTAGCAACGGCCCTAGCAACGGCCCTAGCAACGGCCCTAGCAACGGCCCAAACAACGGCCCTAACCACGGCCCTAGCAACGGCCCTAGCAACGGCCCTAACAACAGCCCTAGCAACGGCCCTAACAAGGGCCCTAGCAACGGCCCTAACAACGGCCTTTGAAACGGCCCTAGCAACGGCCCTAGCAACGGCCCTAACAAGGGCCCTAGCAACGGCCCTAGCAACGGCCCTAACAACGGCCCTAGCAACAGCCCTACCAACGGCCCTAACAACTGCCCTAACAACGGCCCTAGCAACGGCCCTAGCAACGGCCCTAACAATGGCCCTAACAACGGCCGTAACAACGGCCATAGTAACGGCCCTAGCAACGGCCCTAACAAGGGCCCTAGCAACGGCCCTAACAAGGGCCCTAGCAACGGCCCTAACAAGGGCCCTAGCAACGGCCCTAGCAACGACCCTAACAACGGCCCTAGCAACGGCCCTACCAACGGCCCTACCAACGGCCCTAACAACGGCCCTAGCAACGGCCCTAACAACGGCCCTAGCAATGGCCCTAGCAACGGCCCTAACAAGGGCCCTAGCAACGGCCCTAACAAGGGCCCTAGCAACGGCCCTAACAAGGGCCCTAGCAACGGCCCTAACATGGGCCCTAGCAACGTCCCTAACAAGGGCCCTAGCAACGGCCCTAACAAGGGCCCTAGCAACGGCCCTAGCAATGGCCCTAGCAACGGCCCTAGCAACGGCCCTAACTACGGCCTTTGAAACGGCCCTAGCAACGGCCCTAGCAACGGCCCTAACAAGGGCCCTAGCAACGGCCCTAACAACGGCCGTAACAACGGCCCTAGCAACACCCTAGCTACGGCCCTAACAAGGGCCCTAGCAACGGCCCTAACAAGGGCCCTAGCAACGGCCCTAACAAGGGCCCTAGCAACGGCCCTAACAAGGGCCCTAGCAATGGCCCTAGCAACAGCCCTAGCTACGGCCCTAGCAACGGCCCTAGCAACGGCCATAGCAACGGCCCTAGCAACGGCCCTAGCAACGGCCGTAGCAACGGCCCTAGCAACGGCCCTAGCAACGGCCCTAACAAGGGTCCTAGAAACGGCCCTAGCAACGGCCCTAACAAGGGCCCTAGCAACGGCCTAAACAAGGGCCCTAACAACGACCCTAACAACGGCCCTAGCAACGGCCCTAGCAACGGCCCTACCAACGGCCCTAGCAACGGCCCTAACAAGGGCCCTAGCAACGGCCCTAACAAGGGCCCTAGCAACGGCCCTAGCAACGGCCCTAGCAACGGCCCTAGCAACGGCCCTAGCTACGGCCCTAGCAACGGCCCTAGCAACGGCCATAACAACGGCCCTAGCAACGGCCCTAGCAACGGCCGTAGCAACGGCCGTAGCAACGGCCCTAGCAACGGCCCTAACAAGGGTCCTAGAAACGGCCCTAGCAACGGCCCTAACAACGGCCCTAGCAACGGCCCTAGCAACGGCCCTAGCAACGGCCCTAACAAGGGCCCTAGCAACGGCCCTAAGAACGGCCCTTGAAACGGCCCTAGGAACAACCCTAGCAACGGCCCTAGCAACGGCCCTAGCAACGGCCCTAACAAGGGCCCTAGCAACGGCCCTAACAACGGCCTTTGAAACGGCCCTAGCAACGGCCCTAGCAACGACCCTAACAAGGGCCCTAGCAACGGCCCAAACAAGGGCCCTAACAACGACCCTAACAACGGCCCTAGCAACGGCCCTAGCAACAGCCCTAACAAGGGCCCTAGCAACGGCCCTAGCAACGGCCCTAACAACGGCCCTAGCAACGGCCCTACCAACGGCCCTACCAACGGCCCTAACAACGAGCCTAGCAACGGCCCTAGCAACGGCCCTAGCAACGGCCCTAACAACGGCCCTAGCAACGGCCCTAGCAACGGCCCTAGCAACGGCCCTACCAAAGGCCCTAGCAACGGCCCTTGCAACGGCCCTAACAAGGTCCCTAGCAACGACCCTAGCAACGGCCTTAGCAACGGCCCTAACAAGGGCCCTAGCAACGGCCCTAACAACGGCCCTTGAAACGGCCCTAGGAACAACCCTAGCAACGGCCCTAGCAACGGCCCTAGCAACGGCCCTAACAACGGCCCTAGCAACGGCCCTAAGAAGGGCCCTAGCAACGGCCCTAACAACGGCCCTAACAACGGCCCTAGCAATGGCCCTAGCAACGGCCCTAACAAGGGCCCTAGCAACGGCCCTAGCAACGGCCCTAACAACGGCCCTAGCAACGGCCCTACCAACGGCCCTAACAACGGCCCTAACAACGGCCCTAGCAACGGCCCTAGCAACGGCCCTAACAAGGGCCCTAACAACGGCCGTAACAACGGCCCTAGCAACGGCCCTAGCAACGGCCCTAACAAGGGCCCTAGCAACGGCCCTAACAAGGGCCCTAGCATCGGCCCTAACAAGGGCCCTAGCAACGGCCCTAGCAACGGCCCTAGCAACGGCCCTAGCAACGGCCCTACCAACGGCCCTAACAACGGCCCTAGCAACGGCCCTAGCAACGGCCCTACCAACGGCCCTACCAACGGCCCTAACAACGGCCCTAGCAACGGCCCTAGCAACGGCCCTAACAACGGCCCTAGGAATGGCCCTAGCGACGGCCCTAACAAGGGCCCTAGCAACGGCCCTAACAAGGGCCCTAGCAACGGCCCTAACCAGGGCCCTAGCAACGGCCCTAACAAGGGCCCTAGCAACGGCCCTAACAAGGGCCCTAGCAATGGCCCTAGCAACGGCCCTAGCTACGGCCCTAGCAACGGCCCTAGCAACGGCCATAGCAACGGCCCTAGCAACGGCCCTAGCAACGGCCGTAGCAACGGCCCTAGCAACGGCCCTAGCAACGGCCCTAACATGGGTCCTAGAAACGGCCCTAGCAACGGCCCTAACAAGGGCCCTAGCAACGGCCTAAACAAGGGCCCTAACAACGACCCTAACAACGGCCCTAGCAACGGCCCTAGCAACGGCCCTACCAACGGCCCTACCAACGGCCCTAACAAGGGCCCTAGCAACGGACCTAGCAACGGCCCTAACAAGGGCCCTAGCAACGGCCCTAACAAGGGCCCTAGCAACGGCCCTTACAAGGGCCCTAGCAACGGCCCTAACAAGGGCCCTAGCCAAGGTTCTAACAAGGGCCCTAGCAACGGCCCTAGCAACGACCCTAGCAACCGCCCTAACAACGGCCCTAGCAACGGCCCTAACAACGGCCCTAGCAACGGCCCTAACAACGGTCCTAGCAACGGCCCTAACAACGGCCCTAGCAATGGCCCTAGCAACGGCCCTAACAAGGGCCCTAGCAACGGCCCTAACAAGGGCCCTAGCAACGGCCTAAACAAGGGCCCTAACAACGACCCTAACAACGGCCCTAGCAACGGCCCTAGCAACGGCCCTACCAACGGCACTACCAACGGCCCTAACAACGAGCCTAGCAACGGCCCTAGCAACGGCCCTAACAAGGGCCCTAACAACGGCCGTAACAACGGCCCTAGCAACGGCCCTAGCAACGGCCCTAACAAGGGCCCTAGCAACGGCCCTAACAAGGGCCCTAGCAACGGCCCTAACAAGGGCCCTAGCAACGGCCCTAACATGGGCCCTAGCAACGGCCCTAACAAGGGCCCTAGCAACGGCCCTAACCAGGGCCCTAGCAACGGCCCTAACCAGGGCCCTAGCAACGGCCCTAGCAACGGCCCTAGAAACGGCCCTAGCTACGGCCCTAGCAACGGCCCTAACAAGGGCCCTAGCAACGGCCTAAACAAGGGCCCTAGCAACGGCCCTAACAAGGGCCATAGCAACGGCCCTAGCAACGGCCCTAGCAACGGCCCTAGCAATGGCCCTAGCCACGGCCCTAACAAGGGCCCTACCAACGGCCCTAACAACGGCCCTAACAACGGCCCTAGCAACGGCCCTAGCAACGGCCCTACCAACGGCCCTACCAACGGCCCTAGCAACGGCCCTAGCAAAGGCCCTAACAACGGCCCTAGCAATGGCCCTAACAAGGGCCCTAGCAACGGCCCTAACAAGGGCCCTAGCAACGGCCCTAACAAGGGCCCTAGCAACGGCCCTAACAAGGGCCCTAGCAACGGCCCTAACAAGGGCCCTAGCAACGGCCCTAACAAGGGCCCTAGCAACGGCCCTAACAAGGGCCCTAGCAACGGCCCTAACAAGGGCCCTAGCAACGGCCTAAAAAAGGGCCCTAGCAACGGCCCTAACAAGGGCCATAGCAACGGCCCTAGCAACGGCCCTAGCAACGGCCCTAACAACGGCCCTAGCAACGGCCCTAGCAACGGCCCTAGCAACGGCCCTAGCAACGGCCCTAACAAGGGCCCTAGCAACGGCCCTAACAACGGCCCTTGAAACGGCCCTAGGAAAAACCCTAGCAACGGCCCTAGCAACGGCCCTAGCAACGGCCCTAACAAGGGCCCTAGCAACGGCCCTAACAACGGCCTTTGAAACGGCCCTAGCAACGGCCCTAGCAACGGCCCTAACAAGGGCCCTAGCAACGGCCTAAACAAGGGCCCTAACAACGACCCTAAAAACGGCCCTAGCAACGGCCCTAGCAACGGCCCTACCACCGGCCCTACCAACGGCCCTAACAAGGGCCCTAGCAACGGCCCTAGCAACGGCCCTAACAAGGGCCCTAGCAACGGCCCTAACAAGGGCCCTAGCAACGGCCCTAACAAGGGCCCTAGCAACGGCCCTAACAAGGGCCCTAGCAACGGCCCTAGCAACGGCCCTAGCAACGGCCCTAGCAACGGCCCTAGCTACGGCCCTAGCAACGGCCGTAGCAACGGCCCTAGCAACGGCCCTAGCAACGGCCCTAACAAGGGTCCTAGAAACGGCCCTAGCAACGGCCCTAACAACGGCCCTAGCAACGGCCCTAGCAACGGCCCTAGCAACGGCCCTAACAAGGGCCCTAACCACGGCCCTAAGAACGGCCCTTGAAACGGCCCTAGGAACAACCCTAGCAACGGCCCTAGCAACGGCCCTAGCAACGGCCCTAACAAGGGCCCTAGCAACGGCCCTAACAACGGCCTTTGAAACGGCCCTAGCAACGGCCCTAGCAACGACCCTAACAAGGGCCCTAGCAACGGCCCAAACAAGGGCCCTAACAACGACCCTAACAACGGCCCTAGCAACGGCCCTAGCAACAGCCCTAACAAGGGCCCTAGCAACGGCCCTAGCAACGGCCCTAACAACGGCCCTAGCAACGGCCCTACCAACGGCCCTACCAACGGCCCTAACAACGAGCCTAGCAACGGCCCTAGCAACGGCCCTAGCAACGGCCCTAACAACGGCCCCAGCAACGGCCCTAGCAACGGCCCTAGCAACGGCCCTACCAAAGGCCCTAGCAACGGCCCTTGCAACGGCCCTAACAAGGTCCCTAGCAACGACCCTAGCAACGGCCTTAGCAACGGCCCTAACAAGGGCCCTAGCAACGGCACTAACAACGGCCCTTGAAACGGCCCTAGGAACAACCCTAGCAACGGCCCTAGCAACGGCCCTAGCAACGGCCCTAACAACGGCCCTAGCAACGGCCCTAAGAAGGGCCCTAGCAACGGCCCTAACAACGGCCTTTGAAACGGCCCTAGCAACGGCCCTAGCAACGGCCCTAACAAGGGCCCTAGCAACGGCCCTAGCAACGGCCCTAACAACGGCCCTAGCAACGGCCCTACCAACGGCCCTAACAACGGCCCTAACAACGGCCCTAGCAACGGCCCTAGCAACGGCCCTAACAAGGGCCCTAACAACGGCCGTAACAACGGCCCTAGCAACGGCCCTAGCAACGGCCCTACCAAGGGCCCTAGCAACGGCCCTAACAAGGGCCCTAGCAACGGCCCTAACCAGGGCCCTAGCAACGGCCCTAACCAGGGCCCTAGCAACGGCCCTAGCAACGGCCCTAGCAACGGCCCTAGCTACGGCCCTAGCAACGGCCCTAACAAGGGCCCTAGCAACGGCCCAAACAAGGGCCCTAGCAACGGCCCTAACAAGGGCCATAGCAACGGCCCTAGCAACGGCCCTAGCAACGGCCCTAGCTACGGCCCTAGCAACGGCCCTAGCAACGGCCCTAGCTACGGCCCTACCAACGGCCCTAGCAACGGCCCTAGCAACGGCCCTAACAACGGCCCTAGCAACGGCCCTAACAAGGGCCCTAGCAACGGCCCTAACAACGGCCCTTGAAACGGCCCTAGGAACAACCCTAGCAACGGCCCTAACAAGGGCCCTAGCAACGGCCCTAACAACGGCCTTTGAAACGGCCCTAGCAACGACCCTAGCAACGGACCTAACAAGGGCCCTAGCAACGGCCCTAGCAACGGCCCTAACAACGGCCCTAGCAACGGCCCTACCAACGGCCCTAACAACGGCCCTAACAACGGCCCTAGCAACGGCCCTAGCAACGGCCCTAACAAGGGCCCTAACAACGGCCGTAACAACGGCCCTAGCCACGGCCCTAGCAACGGCCCTAACAAGGGCCCTAGCCAAGGTTCTAACAAGGGCCCTAGCAACGGCCCTAGCAACGACCCTAGCAACCGCCCTAACAACGGCCCTAGCAACGGCCCTACCAACGGCCCTAACAACGGCCCTAACAACGGCCCTAGCAACGGCCCTAACAACGGCCCTAGCAACGGCCCTAACAACGGCCCTAGCAACGGCCCTAGCAACGGCCCTAACAAGGGCCCTAGCAACGGCCCTAACAAGGGCCCTAGCAACGGCCTAAACAAGGGCCCTAACAACGACCCTAACAACGGCCCTAGCAACGGCCCTAGCAACGGCCCTACCAACGGCACTACCAAGGGCCCTAACAACGAGCCTAGCAACGGCCCTAGCAACGGCCCTAACAAGGGCCCTAACAACGGCCGTAACAACGGCCCTAGCAACGGCCCTAGCAACGGCCCTAGCAACGGCCCTAGCAACGGCCCTAGCAACGGCCCTAGCAAGGGCCCTAGCAATGGCCCTAGCCACGGCCCTAACAAGGGCTCTAGCAACGGCCCTAGCAACGGCCCTAACAAGGGCCCTAGCAACGGCCTAAACAAGGGCCCTAGCAACGGCCCTAACAAGGGCCATAGCAACGGCCCTAGCAACGGCCCTAGCAACGGCCCTAGCAATGGCCCTAGCCACGGCCCTAACAAGGGCCCTACCAACGGCCCTAACAACGGCCCTAACAACGGCCCTAGCAACGGCCCTAGCAACGGCCCTACCAACGGCCCTACCAACGGCCCTAGCAACGGCCCTAGCAACGGCCCTAACAAGGGCCCTAGCAACGGCCCTAACAAGGGCCCTAGCAACGGCCCTAACAAGGGCCCTAGCAACGGACCTAACAAGGGCCCTAGCAACGGCCCTAACAAGGGCCCTAGCAACGGCCCTAGCAACGGCCCTAACAACGGCCCTAGCAACGGCCCTAACAAGGGCCCTAGCAACGGCCCTAAAAACGGCCCTTGAAACAGCCCTAGGAACAACCCTAGAAACGGCCCTAGCAACGGCCCTAGCAACGGCCCTAACAACGCCCCTAGCAACGACCCTAACAAGGGCCCTAGCAACGGCCCTAACAACGGCCTTTGAAACGGCCCTAGCAACGGCCCTAGCAACGGCCCTAACAAGGGCCCTAGCAACGGCCCAAACAAGGGCCCTAACTACGGCCCTAACAACGGCCCTAGCAACGGCCCTAGCAACGGCCCTAGTAACGGCCCTAGCAACGGACCTTACAACGGCCCTAGCAACAGCCCTAGCAACGGCCCTAGCAACGCCTCTAAAAAGGGCCCTAGCAACGGCCCTAACAACGGCACTTGCAACGGCCCTAGCAACGGCCCTAGCAACGGCCCTACCAACGGCCCTAACAAGGGCCCTAGCAACGGCCCTAGCAACGGCCCTAGCAACGGCCCTAACAAGGGCCCTAGCAACGGCCCTAGCAACGGCTCTAACAAGGGCCCTAGCAACGGCCCTAGCAACGGCCCTAGCAACGGCCCTAGCAATGGCCCAAAAAAGGGCCCTAGCAACGGCCCTAGCAACGGCCCTAACAACGGCCCTAACAAGGGCCCTAGCATCGGCCCTAACAACGTCCTTTGAAACGGCCCTAGCAACGGCCCTAGCAACGGCCATAACAAGGGCCCTAGCAACGGCCCAAACAAGGGCCCTAACAACGGCCCTAACAACGGCCCTAGCAACGGCCCTAGCAACGGCCCTAACAAGGGCCCTAGCAACGGCCCTAGCAACGGCCCTAACAACGGCCCTAGCAACGGCACTACCAACGGCCCTAACAACGGCCCTAACAAGGGCCCTAACAACGGCCCTAACAACGGCCCTATCAACGGCCCTAGCAACGGCCCTAACAAGGGCCCTAGCAACGGCCCTAGCAACGGCCCTAACAACGGCCCTAGCAACGGCCCTACCAACGGCCCTAACAACAGCCCTAACAACGGCCGAAGCTACGGCCCTAGCAACGGCCCTAACAACGGCCCTAGCAACGGCCCTAGCAACGGCCCTAACATGGGCCCTAGCAATGGCCCCTGCAACGGCCCTAGCAACGGCCCTAGCAACGGCCCTAACAAGGGCCCTAGCAACGGCCCTAACAACGGCTCTAGAAACGGCCCTAGCAACGGCCCTAACAACGGCCCAAGCAACGACCCTAACAAGGGCCCTAGCAACGGCCCGAACAACGGCCTTTGAAACGGCCCTAGCAACGGCCCAGCAACGGCCCTAACAAGGGCCCTAGCAACGGCCCTAGCAATGGCCCTAGCAACGGCCCTAACAAGGGCCCTAACAACGGCCGTAACAACGGCCCTAGCAACGGCCCTAGCAACGGCCCTAACAAGGGCCCTAGCAACGGCCCTAACAAGGGCCCTAGCAACGGCCCTAGCAACGGCCCTAGTAACGGCCCTAACAAGGGCCTTAGCAATGGAGCTAGCAACGGCCCCAGCAACGGCCCTAGCAACGGCCCTAGCAATGGCCCTAACAAGGGCCCTAGCAACGGCCCTAACAAGGGCCCTAGCAACGGCCCTAGCAACGGCCCTAGCAACGGCCCTAGCAACGGCCCTAACAAGGGCCCTAGCAACGGCCCTAACAACGGCCCTTGAAACGGCCCTAGGAACAACCCTAGCAACGGCCCAAGCAACGGCCCTAGCAACGGCCCTAACAAGGGCCCTAGCAACGGCCCAAACAAGGGCCCCAACAACGACCCTAACAACGGCTCTAGCAACGGCCCTAGCAACGGCCCTAACAAGGGCCCTAGCAACGGCCCTAGCAACGGCCCTAACAAGGGCCCTAAAACGGGCCGTAACAACGGCCCTAGCAACGGCCCTAGCAAGGGCCCTAACAAGGGCCCTAGCAATGGCCCTAGCAACGGCCCTAGCAACGGCCCTAGCAACGGCCCTAACAAGGGCCCTAGCAACGGAGCTAGCAACGGCCCTAGTAACGGCCCTAGCTACGGCCCTAGCAACGGCCCTAACAAGGGCCCTAGCAATGGCCCTAGCAACGGCCCTAGCAACGGCCCTAGCAACGGCCCTAACAAGGGCCCTAGCAACGGAGCTAGCAACGGCCCTAGCAACGGACCTAACAACAGCCCTAACAACGGCCCTTGCAACGGCCCTAGCAACGGCCCTAGCAACGGCCCTACCAACGGCCCTAACAATGGCCCTAGAAACGGCCCTAGCAATGGCCCTAGCAACGGCCCTAGCAACGGCCGTAACAAGGGCCCTAGCAACGGTCCTAACAAGGGCCATAGCAACGGCCCTAGCAACGGCCCTAGCAACGGCCCTAGCAACGGCCCTAACATGGGCCCTAGCAACGGCCCTAGCAACGGCCCTAACAACGGTCCTAGCAACGGCCCTAACAAGGGCCCTAGCAACGGCCCTAACAACGGCCCTTGAAATGGCCCTAACAAGGGCCCTAGCAACGGCCCTAGCTACGGCCCTAGCAACGGCCCTAACAAGGGCCCTAGCAACGGCCCTAGCAACGGCCCTAACAAGGGCCCTAGCAACGGCCCTAGCAAAGGCCCTAGCAACGGCCCTAGCAACGGCCCTAGCAACGGCCCTAACCAGGGCCCTAGCAACGGCCCTAGCAACGGCCCTAACAACGGCCCTAGCAATGGCCCTAGCAACGGCCCTAGCAACGGCCCTAGCTACGGCCCTAGCAACGGCCCTAACAAGGGCCCTAGCAACGGCCCTAGTAACGGCCCTAACAAGGGCCGTAGCAACGGCCCTAACAAGGGCCCTAGCAACGGCCCTAACAAGGGCCCTAGCAACAGCCCTAGCAACGGCCCTAACAAGGGCCGTAGCAACGGCCCTAACAAGGGCCCTAGCAACGGCCCTAACAAGGGCCCTAGCAACGGCCCTTGCAACGGCCCTAGCAACGGCCCTAGCAACGGCCCTAGCAACGGCCCTACCAACGGCCCTAGCAACGGCCCTAGCAACGGCCCTAGCAACTGCCCTAACAAGGGCCCTAGCAAAGGCCCTAACAAGGGCCGTAGCAACGGCCCTAACAAGGGCCCTAGCAACGGCCCTAACAAGGGCCCTAGCAACGGCCCTAACAAGAGCCCTAGCAACGGCCCTAGCAACGGCCCTAGCAACGGCCCTAGCTTCGGCCCTAGCAACGGCCCTAACAAGGGCCCCAGCAACGGCCCTAACAACGGCCCTAGCAACGGCCCTAACAAGGGCCCTAGCAATGGCCCTAGAAACGGCCCCAACAAGGGCCCTAGCAACGGCCCTAGCAACGGCCCTAGCTACGGCCCTAGCAACGGCCCTTAAAAGAGCCCTAGCAACGGCCCTAGCAACGGCCCTAGCAACGGCCCTAGCAACGGCCCTAACAAGGGCCCTAGCAACGGCCCTAGCAACGGCCCTAACAAGGGCCCTAGCAACGGCCCTAGCAACGACCCTAACAACGGCCCTAGCAACGGCCCTAGCAACGGCCCTAACAACGGCCCTAGCAACGGCCCTAACAAGGGCCCTAGCAACGGCCCTAACACCGTCCCTTGAAACGGCCCTAGCAACGGCCCTAGCAACGGCCCTAACAACGGCCCTAGCAACGGCCCTAACAAGGGCCCTAGCAACGGCCCTAACAACAACCTTTGAAACGGCCCTAGCAACGGCCCTAGCAACGGCCCTAACAAGGGCCCTATCAAAGGCCCTAACAAGGGCCCTAGCAACGGCCCAAACAAGGGCACTAGCAACGGCCCTAACAAGGGCCCTAACAACGGCCCTAGCAACGGCCCTAGCAACGGCCCTTACAACGGCCCTAGCAACGGCCCTAACAACGGCCCTAGCAACGGCCCTAACAACGGCCTTTGAAACGGCCCTAGCAACAGACCTAGCAACGGCCCTAACAAGGGCCCTAGCAACGGCCCTAACAAGGGACCTAGCAACGGCCCTAACAACGGCCTTTGAAACGGCCCTAGCAACGGCCCTAGCAACGGCCCTAACAAGGGCCCTAGCAACGGCCCTAACAACGGCCCTAGCAACGGCCCTAACAACGGCCTTTGAAACGGCCCTAGCAACGGCCCTAACAACGGCCCTAGCTACGGCCCTAGCAACGGCCCTAACAAGGGCCCTAGCAACGGCCCTAGTAATGGCCCTAACAAGGGCCGTAGCAACGGCCCTAACAAGTGCCCTAGCAACGGCCCGAACAAGGGCCCTAGCAACGGCCCTAACAACGGCCCTAACAAGGGCCGTAGCAACGGCCCTAACAAGGGCCCTAGCAACGGCCCTAACAAGGGCCCTAGCAACGGCCCTAGTAACGGCCCTAACAAGAGCCGTAGCAACGGCCCTAGCAACGGCCCTAGCAACGGCCCTAGCAACGGCCCTAACAAGGGCCCTAGCAAAGGCCCTAACAAGGGCCGTAGCAACGGTCCTAACAAGGGCCCTAGCAACGGCCCTAACAAGGGCCCTAGCAACGGCCCTAACAAGGGCCCTAGCAACGGCCCTAGCAACGGCCCTAGCAACGGCCCTAGCAACGGCCCTAACAAGGGCCCTAGCAACGGCCCTAGCAACGGCCCTAAAAACGGCCCTAACAAGGGCCCTAGCAACGGCCCTAGCAACGGCCCCAACAAGGGCCCTAGCAACGGCCCTAGCAACGGCCCTAGCTACGGCCCTAGCAACGGCCCTTAAAAGGGCCCTAGCAACGGCCCTAGCAACGGCCCTAGCAACCCCCCTAGCAACGGCCCTAACAAGGGCCCTAGCAACGGCCCCTGCAAAGGCCCTAACAAGGGCCCTAGCAACGGCCCTAACAACGGCCCTTGAAACGGCCCTAGGAACAACCCTAGAAACGGCCCTAGCAACGGCCCTAGCAACGGCCCTAACAACGGCGCTAGCAACGGCCCTAACAAGGGCCCTAGCAACGGCCCTAACAACGGCCCTTGAAACGGCCCTAGCAACGGCCCTAGCAACGGCCCTAACAAGGGCCCTATCAACGGCCCTAACAAGGGCCCTAGCAACGGCCCAAACAAAGGCCCTAGCAACGGCCCTAACAAGGGCCCTAGCAACGGCCCTAACAAGGGCCCTAGCAACGGCCCTAACAACGGCCTTGACAACGGTCCAAACAACGGTTCTGACAACGGACCTAACAACGGCCCTAGCAACGGCCCTAACAACGGCCCTAGCAATGGCCCTAACAAGGGCCCTAGCAACGGCCCTAACAACGGCCCTTGCAACGGCCCTAGCAACGGCCCTAGCAACGACCCAAGCAACGGCCCTAACGAGGGCCCTAGCAACGGCCCTAACAACGGCCCTTGAAACGGCCCTAGGAACAACCCTAGCAACGGCCCTAGCAACGGCCCTAGCAACGGCCCTAGCAACGGCCCTAGCAACGGTTCTAGCAACGGCCCTAGCAACGGCCCTAGCAACGGCCCTAGCAACGGCCCTAGCAACGGCCCTAACAACGGCCCTAGCAACGGCCCTAACAAGAGCCCTAGCAACGGCCCTAACAACGGTCCTTGAAACGGCCCTAACAATGGCCATAGAAACGGCCCTAACAACGGCCCTAGCAACGGCCCTAGCATCGGTTCTAGCAACGGCCCTAGCAACGGCCCTAGCAACGGCCCTAGCAACGGCCCTAGCAACGGCCCTAACAACGGCCCTAGCAAAGGCCCTAACAACGGCCATATCAACGGCCCTAACAAGGGCCCTAGCAACGGCCCTAATAACGGCCCTAACAACGGCCCTAGAAACGGCCATAGCAACGGCCATAGCAACGGCCCTAGCAACGGCCCTAGCAACAGCCCTAGCAACGGCCTTTGCAACAGCCCTAGCAACGGCCCTAGCAACGGCCCTAGCAACGGCCCTAACAACGGCCCTAGCAACGGCCCTAGCAACGGCCCTATCAACGGCCCTAGCAAAGGCCCTAACAACGGCCATTCAACGGCCCTAACAACGGCCCTAGCAACGGCCCTAACAAAGGCCCTAACAACGGCCCTAGCAACGGCCCTAACAACGGCCCTAGCAAAGGCCCTAACAAAGGCCCTAACAACGGCCCTAGCAACGGCCCTAACAACGGCCCTAGCAAAGGCCCTAACAACGGCCATAGCAACCGTTCTAACAACGGCCCTAGCAACGGCCCTAGCAACGGCCCAAGCAACGGCCCTAACAAGGGCCCTAACAACTGCCCTAACAACGGCCCTAGCAACGGCCCTAGCAACGGCCCTAACAAGGGCCCTAACAACGGCCCTAACAAGGGCCCTAGCAACGGCCCTAACAAGGGCCCTAGCAACGGCCCTAGCAACGGCCCTAGCAACGGCCCTAGCTACGGCCCTAGCAACGGCCCTAACAAGGGCCCTAGCAACGGCCCTAGCAACGGACCTAACAACGGCCCTAGCAACGGCCCTAACAACGGCCCTAGCAACGGCCCTAACAACGGCCCTAGCAACGGCCCTAACAAGGGCCCTAGCAACGGCCCTAACAACGGCCCTTGCAACGGCCCTAGCAACGGCCCTAGCAACGACCCTAGTAACGGCCCTAACGAGGGCCCTAGCAACGGCCCTAACAAGGGCCCTAGCAACGGCCCTAACAACGGCCCTTGAAACGGCCCTAGGAACAACCCTAGCAACGGCCCTAGCAATGGCCCTAGCAACGGCCCTAGCAACGGCCCTAGCAACGGCCCTAGCAACGGCCCTAACAACGGCCCTAGCAACGGCCCTAACAAGAGCCCTAGCAACGGCCCTAGCAACGGCCCTAGCAACGGCCCTAGCAACGGCCCTAGCAACGGCCCTAGCAACGGCCCTAGCAACGGCCCTAGCAACGGCCCTAACAACGGCCCTAGCAAAGGCCCCAACAACGGCCATATCAACGGCCCTAACAAGGGCCCTAGCAACGGCTCTAATAACGGCCCTAACAACGGCCCTAGAAACGGCCATAGCAACGGCCATAGCAACGGCCCTAGCAACGGCCCTAGCAACGGCCCTAGCAACGGCCTTTGCAACGGCCCTAGCAACGGCCCTAGCAACGGCCCTAGCAACGGCCCTAACAACGGCCCTAGCAACGGCCCTAGCAACGGCCCTATCAACGGCCCTAGCAACGGCCCTAGCAACGGCCCTAACAACGGCCCTAGCAACGGCCCTAGCAAAGGCTCTAGCAACGGCCTTAACAAGGGCCCTTGCAACGGCCCTAGCAACGGCCCTAGCAACGGCCATAGCAAGGGCCCTAGCAACGGCCATAACAACGGCCCTAGCAACGGCCCTAGCAACGGCCCTAGCAAAGGCCCTAACAACGGCCATTCAACGGCCCTAACAACGGCCCTAGCAAAGGCCCTAACAACGGCCATAGCAACCGTTCTAACAACGGCCCTAGCAACGGCCCTAGCAACGGCCCAAGCAACGGCCCTAACAAGGGCCCTAACAACTGCCCTAACAATGGCCCTAGCAACGGCCCTAGCAACGGCCCTAACAAGGGCCCTAACAACGGCCCTAACAAGGGCCCTAGCAACGGCCCTAACAAGGGCCCTAGCAACGGCCCTAGCAACGGCCCTAGCAACGGCCCTAGCTACGGCCCTAGCAACGGCCCTAACAAGGGCCCTAGCAACGGCCCTAGCAACGGACCTAACAACGGCCCTAGCAACGGCCCTAACAACGGCCCTTGCAACGGTCCTAGCAACGGCCCTAGCAACGGCCCTAACAACGACCCTAGCAACGGCCCTAGCAACGGCCCTAACAACGGCCCTAGCAACGGCCCTAGCAACGGCCCTAGCAACGGCCCTAGCAACGGCCCTAGCGACGGCCCTAGCAACGGCCCTAGCGACGGCCCTAACAAGGGCCCTAGCGACGGCCCTAACAAGGGCCCTAGCGACGGCCCTAACAACGGCCCTAACGACGGCACTAGCAACGGCCCTAACAACGGCCCAAACAACGGCCCTAGCAACGGCACTAGCAACGGCCCTAGCAACGGCCCTAACAACGGCCCTAGCAACGGCCCTAACAACGGCCCTAGCAACGGCCCTAGCAACGGCCCAAACAAGGGCCCTAGTAACGGCCCTAACAAGGGCCCTATCAACGGCCCTAACAAGGGCCCTAGCAACGGCCCTAACAAGGGCCCAAGCAACGGCCCTAACAAGGGTCCTAGCAACGGCCCTAGCAACGGCCTTAGCAACGGCCCTAGCTACGGCCCTAGCAACGGCCCTAACAAGGGCCCTAGCAACGGCCCTAGCAACAGCTCTAGCAACGGCCCTAGCAACGGCCCTAACAAGGGCCCTAGCAACGGCCCTAGCAACGGCCCTAACAAGGGCCCTAGCAACGGCCCTAGCAACGGCCCTAACAACGGCCCTAGCAACGGCCCTAGCAACGGCCCTAGCAACGGCCCTAGCAACGGCCCTAACAAGGGCCCTAGCAACTGCCCTAACAACGGCCCTTGAAACGGCCCTAGGAACAACCCTAGCAACGGCCCTAGCAACGGCCCTAGCAACTGCCCTAACAATGGCCCTAGCAACGGCCCTAACAAGGGCCCTAGCAACGGCCCTTACAACAGCCTTTGAAACGGCCCTAGCAACGGCCCTAGCAACGGCCCTAACAATGGCCCTATCAACGGCCCTAACAAGGGCCCTAGCAACGGCCCAAACAAGGGCCCTAGCAACGGCCCTAACAAGGGCCCTAACAACGGCCCTAGCAACGGCCCTAGCAACGGCCCTAACAACGGCCCTGACAATGGTCCAAACAACGGCCCTGACAACGGACCTAACAACGGCCCTTGAAACGGCCCTAGGAACAACCCTAGCAACGGCCCTAGCAACGGCCCTAGTAACGGCCCTAACAACGGCCCAAGCAAAGGCCCTAGCAACGGCCCTAACAACCGCCCTATCAACGGCCCTAACAACGGCCCTTGCAATGGCCCTAGCAACGGACCTAGCAACGACTTTAGCAACGGCCCTAACAACGGCCCTAGCAACGGCCCTAACAACGACCCTAGCAACGGCCCTAAAAACTTAAACAATCCTAAACCCTAAACCTTAAACCATAAACCCTAAATTTTAAACCATAAATCTAAGAATAACCATAACCCTAACCCTAACCCTAACCTTAACCCCATAACCCTAACCCTAACACTAACCCTAACCCTAATCCTAACCCTAACCCTAACCCTAACCCTAACCCCTAACCCTAACCCTAACCCTAACCCTAACCTTACCCTAACCCTAACCCTAACCCTAACCCTAACCCTAACCTTAACCCTAATCCTAACCCTAACCGTAACCATAACACTAAACTCTAAACCCTAAACCTAATCCACCCTAAACCTTAAAAAATACTAAACCATAAACCGTAGACCCTAAACCCTAAATCTAACAATAAACCTAAACCTAATCCTAAATCTAACCCTAACCCTAAACCTAACCCTGACCCTAATCCTAACACTAACCCTATTTCTAATTCTAACCCTAACACTAATCCTAAACTTAAACCTAACCCCCTAATAATAACCCTAACCATAACACTAAAAATAACCCCTAACCCTAACCCTAACCCAAACCCTAACACTAACCCCCTAACTTTTACCCTAACCCTAACCCTAACCCTAAACCTAACCCTTACCATAACCCTAACCCTAACCCTAACCCCATCCCTAACCCTAACCCTAATTGTAACCATAACACTAAACTCTAAACCCTAAACCTAATCCACCCTAAACCTTAAAAATCCTAAACAATAAACCTTAAACCCTAAACCCTAAATCTAACAATAAACCTATACCTAACCCTAAACCTAACCCTGACCCTAACCCTAACCCTAATCCTAACACTAACCATAACCCTAACCCTAACACTAACCCTAACCTTAACCCTAATCCTAACCCTAACCCTAACCCTAAACCTAACCCTGACCCTAAACCTAACGCTAATCCTATCACTAACCATAACCCAAACACTAACCCTAACCCTAGCCCTAAACCTAACCCTAACCCTAAACCTCACACTATCCGTAATCCTAACACTAAACCCTAACCCTAACCCTATCCCTAACCCTAACCCTAACCTAACCCTAACACTAACCCTAACCCTAACCCTAACCCTAACCCTAACCCTAACCCTATCCCTAACCCTAACCCTTACCCTAACACTAACATTAACCTTAACCCTAACCCTAACCTTAAACCTCACCCTAACCCTCACCCTAACCCTCACCCTAACCCTAAACCTAACCCTAACACTAACCCTAACACCCTAAATCCTAAACCCTAAACCCAGAAAAACCCTAAACACTAATTCCAAAAGCACCCTAAACCCTAAACTTTAAACACTAAACGCTAAAAAACCCTAAACCCTAAACCCTAAACACTAAACCCTAAACAAGCCTAAACCCTAAAACCATTAACACTATACCCTAAACAACCCTAAACTCTTAACACTAAAAATTATAGCCTAAACCCTAAAACACTATACAACCTTAAACCCTAAACCTTAAAATATCCTAAATCATAAATCCTGAACAACCCTAAACACTAAATCATAAACAACCCTAAAAAAACCTAAAAACTCTAAACGCTAAAACATAAACAACCCTAAACATTAAACAATCTTAAACGCTAAAACCTATACCCTAAACCTAAACCACCCTAAAACTTAAACAATCCTAAACCCTAAACCTTAAACCATAAACCCTAAATTTTAAACCATAAATCTAAGAATAACCATAACCCTAACCCTAACCCTAAACCTAAACCTAACCCTAACCCCAACCCTAATCGTAACCCCATAACACTAACCCTAACCCTAACCGTAACCCCTAACCCTAACCCTAACCTTAACCTTACCCTAAACCTAACCCTAAACCTAACCCTAACCCTAACCCTAACCCTAACCCTAACCTTAACCCTAACCCTAACCTTAACCCTAACACTAACCCTAACCCCTAACCCTTAACCTAACCCTAACCCTAACCCTAACCCTAACCCTAACCCTAACCCTAAACCTAACCCTAACCCTAATCTTAACCCTAATCCTAACCCTAACCCTAACCCTAACCCTAACCGTAACCATAACACTAAACTCTAAACCCTAAACCTAATCCACCCTAAACCTTAAACAATCCTAAAGCATAAACCGTAGACACTAAATCCTAAATCTAACAATAAACCTAAACCTAACCCTAAATCTAACCCTAACCCTAAACCCTCCCTGACCCTAACCCTAACCCTAACACTAACCCTAACCCTAACCCTAACCCTAACCCTAAACCTAACCCTGACCCTAATCCTAACACTAAACCTATTTCTAATTCTAACCCTAAAACTAATCCTAAACTTAAACCTAACCCCCTAATAATAACCCTAACCCTAACACTAACCCTAACTCCTAACCCTAACCCTAACGCTAACCCTAACCTAACCCTAACCCTAACCCTAACCCAAACCCTAACACTAACCCCCTAACTTTTACCCTAACCCTAACGCTAACCCTAACCCTTACCATAACCCTAACCCTAACCCTAACCCCATCCCTAACCCTAACCCTAACCGTAACCATAACACTAAACTCTAAACCCTAAACCTAATCCACCCTAAACCTTAAACAATCCTAAACCATAAACCTTAAACCCTAAACCCTAAATCTAACAATAAACCTAAACCTAACCCTAAATCTAACCCTAATCCTATCCCTAACCCTAAACCTTACCCAGACCCTAACCCTAAACCTAATCATAACACTAACCATAACCCTAACCCTAACACTAACCCTAACCTTAACCCTAACCCTAACCCTAACTTTTACCCTAACCCTAATTCTAACCCTAACCCTAACCCTAACCGTAACCATAATACTAAACTTTAAACCCTAAACCTAATCCACCCTAAACCTTAAACAATCCTAAACCATAAACCTTAAACCCTAAATTCTAAATCTAACAATAAACCTAAACCTAACCCTAAATCTAACCCTAACCCTAACCCTAACCCTAAACCTAAACCTGACCCTAACCCTAACCCTAATAATAACACTAATCATAACCCAAACACTAACCCTAACCCTAACCCTAAACCTAACCCTAAACCTCACACTATCCCTAATCCTAACACTAAACCCTAAACTTTAAATCTAACCCTAACCCTAACCCTACCCTTAACCCTAACCCTAACCCTATCCCTAAACCTAACCCTGACCCTAATCCTAACACTAACCCTATTTCTAATTCTAACCCTAACACTAATCCTAAACTAAAACCTAACCCCCTAATAATAACCCTAACACTAAACCTAACCCTAACCCTAACCCTAACACTAACCCCTAACCCCTAACACTAACCCTAACCCTTACCCCTAACCCTAACCCTAACCCTAACCTTAACCCTACCCTAACCCTAACCCTATCCCTAACCCTAACCCTTACCCTAACACTAACACTAACCTTAACCCTAACCCTAACCTTAACCCTCACCCTAACCCTCACCTTAACCCTAAACCTAACCCTAATACTAACCCTAACACCCTAAATCCTAAACCCTAAACCCCGAAAAACCCTAAACACTAATTCCAAAAGCACCCTAAACCCTAAACTATAAACACTAAACGCTAAAAATCCCTAAACCCTAAACCCTAAACACTAAACACTAAACAAGCCTAAACCCTAAAACCATTAACACTATACCCTAAACAACCCTAAACCCCTAACCCTAAACATTATACCCTAAACCCTAAAACACTATACAACCTTAAACCCTAAACCTTAAAATATCCTAAATCATAAATCATGAACAACCCTAAACACTAAGTTATAAACAACCCTAAAAAACCCTAAACAACTCTAAACGCTAAAACCTAAACAACCCTAGCCATTAAACAATCTTAAACGCTAAATTCTATACTCTAAACCTAAACCAAACTAAAACTTAAACAATCCTAAACCCTAAACCTTAAACCATAAACCCTAAATTTTAAACCATAAATTTAAGAATAACCATAACCCTAACCCTAACC
The DNA here is from genome assembly GCF_963924665.1 of Micromys minutus. Taxonomy (NCBI): domain Eukaryota; kingdom Metazoa; phylum Chordata; class Mammalia; order Rodentia; family Muridae; genus Micromys; species Micromys minutus. The sequence goes on along the minus strand of NC_137980.1, from coordinate 62,863,690 downwards.
CTAAACCTAAACCTAACCCTAACACCAACCCTAACCTTAACCTTATAACCCTAACCCTAACCTTAAGCCTAACATAACCCCATAACCCTAACTCTAACCCTAACTCTAACCCTAACTCTAACCCTAATGCTAACCCTAAACCTAACCCTAACCCTAACCTTAACCCTAACCCTAACCCCTTAACCTTAATCCCTAAATCCTAAACCCTGAACAACCATAAATCCTAAACCCTGAACAACCCTAAAGCATAAACCCTGAATAACCCAAAACACTAACCTCTAAACAACCCTAAACAACCCTAATCACTAAACCATAAACAAACCTAAACACTAAACCCTAAACAACCCTATACCCTAAACCTTAAACATTAAACCCTAAATAACCCTAAACCCTAAACCATTAACACTATACCCTAAAGAACACTAAACACTAAACCCAAAACAACCCTAAAACCTAAACCTTAAACACTAAACCTTAAACAACCCTAAACCCTAAACACTAAACCCTAAACAACCCTAAACTTTTAACCCTAAATTCTATACCCTAAACAACCCTAAACCTTAAAAATCCTAAACTCTAAACGCTAAACCCTTACCTAAACCACCCTAAATCTTAAACAATCCTAAACCCTAAACCTTAAACCCTAAACACTAAACCCTAAACCCTAAACCTAACAATAACCATAACCCTAACCCTAACCCCTAACCCTTACCCTAACCCTAACCCTAATCCTAACCCTAACCCTAACCCTAACCCTAACCCTAACCCTAACCCTAAACCTAATCCTAACCCTAACCTTAACCCTAATCCTAACCCTAACCCTAACCCTAACCCTAACCGTAACCATAACACTAAACTCTAAACCCTAAACCTAATCCACCCTAAACCTTAAACAATCCTAAACCATAAACCTTAGACCCTAAATCCTAAATCTAACAATAAACCTAAACCTAACCCTAAATCTAACCCTAACCCTAACCCTAACCCTAAACCCTCCCTGACTTTAACCCTAACCCTAACCCTAACCCTAACCCTAAACTTAACCCTGACCCTAATCCTAACACTAACCCTATTTCTAATTCTAACCCTAACACTAATCCTAAACTTAAACCTAACCCCCTAATAATAACCCTAACCCTAACACTAACCCACCCCCTAACTTTAACCCTAACCCTAACCCAAACCCTAACACTAACCCCCTAACTTTTACTATAACCCTAACCCTAACCCCATCCCTAACCCTAACACTAACCGTAACCATAACACTAAACTCTAAACCCTAAACCTAATCCACCCTAAACCTTAAACAATCCTAAACCATAAACCTTAAACCCTAAACCCTAAATCTAACAATAAACCTAAACCTAACACTAAATCTAAACCTAACCCTATCCCTAACCCTAAACCTAACCCTGACCCTAAACCTAACCCTAATCTTAACACTAACCATAACCCTAACCCTAACATTAACCCTAACCTTAACCCTAACCCTAACCCTAACCCTAACCCTAACCCTAACTCTAACCCTAACCCTAACCCTAACCGTAACCATAATACTATACTCTAAACCCTAAACCTAATCTACCCTAAAACTTAAACAATCCTAAACTTTAACCTTAAACCCTAAACCCTAAATCTAACAATAAACCTAAACCTAACCCTAAATCTAACCCTAACCCTAACCTTAACCCTAAACCAAACCTGACCCTAACCCTAACCCTAATAATAACACTAATCATAACCCAAACACTAACCCTAACCCTAACCCTAAACCTAACCCTAAACCTCACACTATCCCTAATCCTAACACTAAACCCTAAACTTTAAATCTAACCCTAACCCTAACCCTACCCTTAACCCTAACCCTAACCATATCCCTAAACCTAACCCTGACCCTAATCCTAACACTAACCCTATTTCTAATTCTAACCCTAACACTAATCCTAAACTAAAACCTAACCCCCTAATAATAACCCTAACACTAAAACTAACCCTAACCCTAACCCTAACCCTAACCCTAACACTAACCCCTAACCCCTAACACTAACCCTAACCCTAACCCCTAACCCTAACCCTAACCCTAACCCTAACCTTAACCCTAAACCTAACCCTAACCCTAATCCTATCCCTAACCCTAACCCTTACCCTAACACTAACACTAACTTTAACCCTAACCCTAACCTTAACCCTCACCCTAACCCTCACCTTAACCCTAAACCTAACCCTAACACTAACCCTAACACCCTAAATCCTAAACCCTAAACCCCGAAAAACCCTAAACACTAATTCCAAAAGCACCCTAAACCCTAAACTATAAAAACTAAACGCTAAAAAACCCTAAACCCTAAACCCTAAACACTAAACACTAAACAAGCCTAAACCCTAAAACCATTAACACTATACCCAAAACAATCCTAAACCCTTAACCCTAAACATTATACCCTAAACCCTAATACACTATACAACCTTAAACCCTAAACCTTAAAATATCCTAATTCATAAATCCTGAACAACCCTAAACAATAATCATAAAAAACCCTAAAAAACCCTAAACAACTCTAAACGCTAAAACCTAAACAACCCTAAACATTAAACAATCTTAAACGCTAAACCCTATACCCTAAACCTAAACCACCCTAAAACTTAAACAATACTAAACCCTAAACCTTAAACCATAAACCCTAAAATTTAAACCTTAAATCTAAGAATAACCATAACCCTAACCCTAACCCTAAACCTAAACCTAACCCTAACCCTAACCCTAACCTTAACCCCAAAACCCTAACCCTAACCTTAAGCCTAACATAACCCCATAACCCTAACTCTAACCCTAACTCTAACCCTAATGCTAACCCTAACCCTAACCCTAACCCTAACCCTAACACCTTAACCTTAATCCCTAAATCCTAAACCCTGAACAACCATAAATCCTAAACCCTGAACAACCCTAAATCATAAACCCTGAATAACCCTAAACACTAACCTCTAAACAACCCTAAACAACCCTAATCACTAAACCATAAACAACCCTAAACACTAAATCCTAAACAACCCTATACCCTAAACATTAAACACTAAATCCTAAATAACCCTAAACCCTAAACCATTAACACTATACCCTAAACAACACTAAACCCGAAACCCAAAACAACCCTAAAACCTAAACCTTAAACACTAAACCTTAAACAACCCTAAACCCTAAAAACTAAACCCTAAACAACCCTAAACTTTTAACCCTAAAAACTATACCTTAAACAACCCTAAACCTTAAACAATCCTAAACTCTAAACCCTAAACCCTTAACCTAAACCACCCTAAATCTTAAACAATCCTAAACCCTAAACCTTAAACCCTAAACACTAAACCCTAAACCCTAAACCTAACAATAACCATAACCCTAACCCTAACCCCTAACCCTTACCCTAACCCCAACCCTAACCCTAATCCTAACCCTAACCCTAACCCTAACCCTAACCCTAACCCTAACCCTAACTCTAAACCTAATCCTAACCCTAACCTTAACCCTAATCCTAACCCTAACCCTAACCCTAACCCTAACCGTAACCATAACACTAAACTCTAAACCCTAAACCTAACAATAACCATAACCCTAACCCTAATCCTAACCCTAACCCTAACCCTAACCCTAACCCTAACCCTAACCCTAAACCTAAACCTAATCTTAACCCTAACCTTAACCCTAATCCTAACCCTAACCCTAACCCTAACCCTAACCGTAACCATAACACTAAACTCTAAACCCTAAACCTAATCCACCCTAAACCTTAAACAATCCTAAACCATAAATCTTAGACCCTAAATCCTAAATCTAACAATAAACCTAAACCTAACCCTAAATCTTACCCTAAACCTAACCCTAACCCTAAACCCTCCCTGACCCTAACCCTCACCCTAACCCTAACCCTAACCCTATACCTAACCCTGACCCTAATCTTAACACTAAACCTATTTCTAATTCTAACCCTAACACTAATCCTAAACTTAAACCTAACCCTAACCCTAACACTAACCTTAACCCCTAACCCTAACCCTAACCCTAACCCTAACCTAACCCTAACCCTAACCCTAACCCTAACACTAACCCCTAACCCTTACCCTAACCCTAACCCTAACCCTAACCCTAACCCTAACCCTAACCATTACCCTAACCCTAACCCTAACCCTAACCCTAACCCTAACACTAACCGTAACCATAACACTAAACTCTAAACCCTAAACCTAATCCACCCTAAACCTTAAACAATCCTAAACCATAAACCTTAAACCCTAAATCCTAAATCTAACAATAAACCTAAACCTGACCCTATATCTAACCCTAACCCTAACCCTAACCCTAAACCTAACCCTGACCCTAACCCTAACTCTAATCCTAACACTAACCATAACCCTAACCCTAACCCTAACCCTAACCTTAATCCTAAACCTAACCATAACCCTAACCCTAACCCTAACCCTAACCCTAACCCCTTAACCTTAATCCCTAAATCCTAAACCCTGAACAACCATAAATCCTAAACCCTGAACAACCCTAAATCATAAACCCTGAATAACCCTAAACACTAACCTCTAAACAACCCTAAACAACCCTAATCACTAAACCATAAACAACCCTAAACACTAAACCCTAAACAACCCTATACCCTAAACCTTAAACACTAAACCCAAAATAACCCTAAACCCTACACCTTTAACACTATACCCTAAACAACACTAAACACTAAACCCAAAACAACCCTAAAACCTAAACCTTAAACACTAAAACTTAAACAACCCTAAACCCTAAACACTACACCCTAAACAACCCTAAACTTTTAACCCTAAACACTATACCCTAAACAACCATAAACCTTAAACAATCCTAAACTCTAAACCCTAAACCCTTAACCTAAACCACCCTAAATCTTAAACAATCCTAAACCCTAAACCTTAAACCCTAAACACTAAACCCTAAACCCTAAACCTTACAATAACCATAACCCTAACCCTAACCCCTAACCCTTACCCTAACCCTAACCCTAACCCTAATCCTAACCCTAACCCTAACCCTAACCCTAACCCTAACACTAACCCTAACCCTAAACCTAATCCTAACACTAACCTTAACCCTAAACCTAAACCTAAGCCTAACCCTAACCCTAACCGTAACCATAACACTAAACTCTAAACCCTAAACCTAATCCACCCTAAACCTTAAACAATCCTAAACCATAAACCTTAGACCCTAAATCCTAAATCTAACAATAAACCTAAACCTAACCCTAAATTTAACCCTAATCCTAACCCTAACCCTAAACCCTCCCTGACCCTAACCCTAACCCTAACACTAACCCTAAACCTAACCCTGACCCTAATCCTAACACTAACCCTATTTCTAATTCTAACCCTAACACTAATCCTAAACTTAAACCTAACCCCCTAATAATAACCCTAACCCTAACCCTAACCCTAACCCCTAACCCTAACCCTAACCCTAACCCTAACCCTAACCTAACCCTAACCCTAACCCTAACCCTAACACTAACCCCTAACCCTTACCCTAACCCTAACCCTAACCCTGACCATTACCCTAACCCTAACCCTAACCCTAACCCTAACCCTAACCCTAACAATAACCGTAACCATAACACTAAACTCTAAACCCTAAACCTAATCCACCCTAAACCTTAAACAATCCTTAACCATAAACCTTAAACCCTAAACCCTAAATCTAACAATAAACCTAAACCTGACCCTAAATCTAACCCTAAACCTAAACCTAACCCTAAACCTATCCCTGACCCTAAACCTAACCCTAATCCTAACACTAACCATAACCCTAACCCTAAGCCTAACACTAACCTTAACCCTAACCCTAACCCTAACCCTAACCCTAACCCTAAACCTAATCCTAACCCTAACCTTAACCCTAATCCTGAACCTAACCCTAACCCTAACCCTAACCGTAACCATAACACTAAACTCTAAACCCTAAACCTAATCCACCCTAAACCTTAAACAATCCTAAACCATAAACCTTAGACCCTAAATCCTAAATCTAACAATAAACCTAAACCTAACCCTAAATCTAACCCTAATCCTAACCCTAACCCTAAACCCTCCCTGACCCTAACCCTAACCCTAACCCTAACCCTAAACCTAACCATGACCCTAATCCTAACACTAACCCTATTTCTAATTCTAACCCTAACACTAATCCTAAACTTAAACCTAACCCCCTAATAATAACCCTAACCCTAACACTAACCCTAACCCCTAACCCTAACCCTAACCCTAACCCTAACCCTAACCTAACCCTAACCCTAACCCTAACCCTAACACTAACCCCTAACACTTACCCTAACCCTAACCCTAACCCTAACCCTAACACTAACCCCTAACCCCTAACACTAACCCTAACCCAAACCCCTAACCCTAACCCTAACCCTAACCTTAACCCTAACCCTAACCCTAACCCTAACCCTATCCCTAACCCTAACCCTTATTCTAACACTAACACTAACCTTAACCCTAACCCTAACCTTAACCCTCACCCTAACCCTCACCTTAACCCTAAACCTAACCCTAACACTAACCCTAACACCCTAAATCCTAAACCCTAAACCCCGAAAAACCCTAAACACTAATTCCAAAAGCACCCTAAACCCTAAACTATAAACACTAAACGCTAAAAATCCCTAAACCCTAAACCCTAAACACTAAACACTAAACAAGCCTAAACCCTAAAACCATTAACACTATACCCTAAACAACCCTAAACCCCTAACCCTAAACATTATACCCTAAACCCTAAAACACTATACAACCTTAAACCCTAAACCTTAAAATATCCTAAATCATAAATCATGAACAACCCTAAACACTAAGTTATAAACAACCCTAAAAAACCCTAAACAACTCTAAACGCTAAAACCTAAACAACCCTAGCCATTAAACAATCTTAAACGCTAAATTCTATACTCTAAACCTAAACCAAACTAAAACTTAAACAATCCTAAACCCTAAACCTTAAACCATAAACCCTAAATTTTAAACCATAAATTTAAGAATAACCATAACCCTAACCCTAACCCTAAACCTAAACCGAACCCTAACACCAACCCTAACCTTAACCTTATAACCCTAACCCTAACCTTAAGCCTAACATAACCCCATAACCCTAACTCTAACCCTAACTCTAACCCTAACTCTAACCCTAATGCTAACCCTAAACCTAACCCTAACCCTAACCTTAACCCTAACCCTAACCCCTTAACCTTAATCCCTAAATCCTAAACCCTGAACAACCATAAATCCTAAACCCTGAACAACCCTAAAGCATAAACCCTGAATAACCCAAAACACTAACCTCTAAACAACCCTAAACAACCCTAATCACTAAACCATAAACAAACCTAAACACTAAACCCTAAACAACCCTATACCCTAAACCTTAAACATTAAACCCTAAATAACCCTAAACCCTAAACCATTAACACTATACCCTAAAGAACACTAAACACTAAACCCAAAACAACCCTAAAACCTAAACCTTAAACACTAAACCTTAAACAACCCTAAACCCTAAACACTAAACCCTAAACAACCCTAAACTTTTAACCCTAAATTCTATACCCTAAACAACCCTAAACCTTAAAAATCCTAAACTCTAAACGCTAAACCCTTAACCTAAACCACCCTAAATCTTAAACAATCCTAAACCCTAAACCTTAAACCCTAAACACTAAACCCTAAACCCTAAACCTAACAATAACCATAACCCTAACCCTAACCCCTAACCCTTACCCTAACCCTAACCCTAATCCTAACCCTAACCCTAACCCTAACCCTAACCCTAACCCTAACCCTAAACCTAATCCTAACCCTAACCTTAACCCTAATCCTAACCCTAACCCTAACCCTAACCCTAACCGTAACCATAACACTAAACTCTAAACCCTAAACCTAATCCACCCTAAACCTTAAACAATCCTAAACCATAAACCTTAGACCCTAAATCCTAAATCTAACAATAAACCTAAACCTAACCCTAAATCTAACCCTAACCCTAACCCTAACCCTAAACCCTCCCTGACTTTAACCCTAACCCTAACCCTAACCCTAACCCTAAACTTAACCCTGACCCTAATCCTAACACTAACCCTATTTCTAATTCTAACCCTAACACTAATCCTAAACTTAAACCTAACCCCCTAATAATAACCCTAACCCTAACACTAACCCACCCCCTAACTTTAACCCTAACCCTAACCCAAACCCTAACACTAACCCCCTAACTTTTACTATAACCCTAACCCTAACCCCATCCCTAACCCTAACACTAACCGTAACCATAACACTAAACTCTAAACCCTAAACCTAATCCACCCTAAACCTTAAACAATCCTAAACCATAAACCTTAAACCCTAAACCCTAAATCTAACAATAAACCTAAACCTAACACTAAATCTAAACCTAACCCTATCCCTAACCCTAAACCTAACCCTGACCCTAAACCTAACCCTAATCTTAACACTAACCATAACCCTAACCCTAACATTAACCCTAACCTTAACCCTAACCCTAACCCTAACCCTAACCCTAACCCTAACTCTAACCCTAACCCTAACCCTAACCGTAACCATAATACTATACTCTAAACCCTAAACCTAATCTACCCTAAAACTTAAACAATCCTAAACTTTAACCTTAAACCCTAAACCCTAAATCTAACAATAAACCTAAACCTAACCCTAAATCTAACCCTAACCCTAACCTTAACCCTAAACCAAACCTGACCCTAACCCTAACCCTAATAATAACACTAATCATAACCCAAACACTAACCCTAACCCTAACCCTAAACCTAACCCTAAACCTCACACTATCCCTAATCCTAACACTAAACCCTAAACTTTAAATCTAACCCTAACCCTAACCCTACCCTTAACCCTAACCCTAACCATATCCCTAAACCTAACCCTGACCCTAATCCTAACACTAACCCTATTTCTAATTCTAACCCTAACACTAATCCTAAACTAAAACCTAACCCCCTAATAATAACCCTAACACTAAAACTAACCCTAACCCTAACCCTAACCCTAACCCTAACACTAACCCCTAACCCCTAACACTAACCCTAACCCTAACCCCTAACCCTAACCCTAACCCTAACCCTAACCTTAACCCTAAACCTAACCCTAACCCTAATCCTATCCCTAACCCTAACCCTTACCCTAACACTAACACTAACTTTAACCCTAACCCTAACCTTAACCCTCACCCTAACCCTCACCTTAACCCTAAACCTAACCCTAACACTAACCCTAACACCCTAAATCCTAAACCCTAAACCCCGAAAAACCCTAAACACTAATTCCAAAAGCACCCTAAACCCTAAACTATAAAAACTAAACGCTAAAAAACCCTAAACCCTAAACCCTAAACACTAAACACTAAACAAGCCTAAACCCTAAAACCATTAACACTATACCCAAAACAATCCTAAACCCTTAACCCTAAACATTATACCCTAAACCCTAATACACTATACAACCTTAAACCCTAAACCTTAAAATATCCTAAATCATAAATCCTGAACAACCCTAAACAATAATCATAAAAAACCCTAAAAAACCCTAAACAACTCTAAACGCTAAAACCTAAACAACCCTAAACATTAAACAATCTTAAACGCTAAACCCTATACCCTAAACCTAAACCACCCTAAAACTTAAACAATACTAAACCCTAAACCTTAAACCATAAACCCTAAAATTTAAACCTTAAATCTAAGAATAACCATAACCCTAACCCTAACCCTAAACCTAAACCTAACCCTAACCCTAACCCTAACCTTAACCCCAAAACCCTAACCCTAACCTTAAGCCTAACATAACCCCATAACCCTAACTCTAACCCTAACTCTAACCCTAATGCTAACCCTAACCCTAACCCTAACCCTAACCCTAACACCTTAACCTTAATCCCTAAATCCTAAACCCTGAACAACCATAAATCCTAAACCCTGAACAACCCTAAATCATAAACCCTGAATAACCCTAAACACTAACCTCTAAACAACCCTAAACAACCCTAATCACTAAACCATAAACAACCCTAAACACTAAATCCTAAACAACCCTATACCCTAAACATTAAACACTAAATCCTAAATAACCCTAAACCCTAAACCATTAACACTATACCCTAAACAACACTAAACCCGAAACCCAAAACAACCCTAAAACCTAAACCTTAAACACTAAACCTTAAACAACCCTAAACCCTAAAAACTAAACCCTAAACAACCCTAAACTTTTAACCCTAAAAACTATACCTTAAACAACCCTAAACCTTAAACAATCCTAAACTCTAAACCCTAAACCCTTAACCTAAACCACCCTAAATCTTAAACAATCCTAAACCCTAAACCTTAAACCCTAAACACTAAACCCTAAACCCTAAACCTAACAATAACCATAACCCTAACCCTAACCCCTAACCCTTACCCTAACCCCAACCCTAACCCTAATCCTAACCCTAACCCTAACCCTAACCCTAACCCTAACCCTAACTCTAAACCTAATCCTAACCCTAACCTTAACCCTAATCCTAACCCTAACCCTAACCCTAACCCTAACCGTAACCATAACACTAAACTCTAAACCCTAAACCTAACAATAACCATAACCCTAACCCTAATCCTAACCCTAACCCTAACCCTAACCCTAACCCTAACCCTAACCCTAAACCTAAACCTAATCTTAACCCTAACCTTAACCCTAATCCTAACCCTAACCCTAACCCTAACCCTAACCGTAACCATAACACTAAACTCTAAACCCTAAACCTAATCCACCCTAAACCTTAAACAATCCTAAACCATAAATCTTAGACCCTAAATCCTAAATCTAACAATAAACCTAAACCTAACCCTAAATCTTACCCTAACCCTAACCCTAACCCTAAACCCTCCCTGACCCTAACCCTCACCCTAACCCTAACCCTAACCCTATACCTAACCCTGACCCTAATCTTAACACTAAACCTATTTCTAATTCTAACCCTAACACTAATCCTAAACTTAAACCTAACCCTAACCCTAACACTAACCTTAACCCCTAACCCTAACCCTAACCCTAACCCTAACCTAACCCTAACCCTAACCCTAACCCTAACACTAACCCCTAACCCTTACCCTAACCCTAACCCTAACCCTAACCCTAACCCTAACCCTAACCCTAACCATTACCCTAACCCTAACCCTAACCCTAACCCTAACCCTAACACTAACCGTAACCATAACACTAAACTCTAAACCCTAAACCTAATCCACCCTAAACCTTAAACAATCCTAAACCATAAACCTTAAACCCTAAATCCTAAATCTAACAATAAACCTAAACCTGACCCTATATCTAACCCTAACCCTAACCCTAACCCTAAACCTAACCCTGACCCTAACCCTAACTCTAATCCTAACACTAACCATAACCCTAACCCTAACCCTAACCCTAACCTTAATCCTAAACCTAACCATAACCCTAACCCTAACCCTAACCCTAACCCTAACCCCTTAACCTTAATCCCTAAATCCTAAACCCTGAACAACCATAAATCCTAAACCCTGAACAACCCTAAATCATAAACCCTGAATAACCCTAAACACTAACCTCTAAACAACCCTAAACAACCCTAATCACTAAACCATAAACAACCCTAAACACTAAACCCTAAACAACCCTATACCCTAAACCTTAAACACTAAACCCAAAATAACCCTAAACCCTACACCTTTAACACTATACCCTAAACAACACTAAACACTAAACCCAAAACAACCCTAAAACCTAAACCTTAAACACTAAAACTTAAACAACCCTAAACCCTAAACACTACACCCTAAACAACCCTAAACTTTTAACCCTAAACACTATACCCTAAACAACCATAAACCTTAAACAATCCTAAACTCTAAACCCTAAACCCTTAACCTAAACCACCCTAAATCTTAAACAATCCTAAACCCTAAACCTTAAACCCTAAACACTAAACCCTAAACCCTAAACCTAACAATAACCATAACCCTAACTCTAACCCCTAACACTTACCCTAACCCTAACCCTAACCCTAATCCTAACCCTAACCCTAACCCTAACCCTAACCCTAACACTAACCCTAACCCTAAACCTAATCCTAACACTAACCTTAACCCTAATCCTAAACCTAAGCCTAACCCTAACCCTAACCGTAACCATAACACTAAACTCTAAACCCTAAACCTAATCCACCCTAAACCTTAAACAATCCTAAACCATAAACCTTAGACCCTAAATCCTAAATCTAACAATAAACCTAAACCTAACCCTAAATTTAACCCTAATCCTAACCCTAACCCTAAACCCTCCCTGACCCTAACCCTAACCCTAACACTAACCCTAAACCTAACCCTGACCCTAATCCTAACACTAACCCTATTTCTAATTCTAACCCTAACACTAATCCTAAACTTAAACCTAACCCCCTAATAATAACCCTAACCCTAACACTAACCCTAACCCCTAACCCTAACCCTAACCCTAACCCTAACCCTAACCTAACCCTAACCCTAACCCTAAACCTAACACTAACCCCTAACCCTTACCCTAACCCTAACCCTAACCCTGACCATTACCCTAACCCTAACCCTAACCCTAACCCTAACCCTAACCCTAACAATAACCGTAACCATAACACTAAACTCTAAACCCTAAACCTAATCCACCCTAAACCTTAAACAATCCTTAACCATAAACCTTAAACCCTAAACCCTAAATCTAACAATAAACCTAAACCTGACCCTAAATCTAACCCTAACCCTAAACCTAACCCTAAACCTAACCCTGACCCTAAACCTAACCCTAATCCTAACACTAACCATAACCCTAACCCTAAGCCTAACACTAACCTTAACCCTAACCCTAACCCTAACCCTAACCCTAACCCTAAACCTAATCCTAACCCTAACCTTAACCCTAATCCTGAACCTAACCCTAACCCTAACCCTAACCGTAACCATAACACTAAACTCTAAACCCTAAACCTAATCCACCCTAAACCTTAAACAATCCTAAACCATAAACCTTAGACCCTAAATCCTAAATCTAACAATAAACCTAAACCTAACCCTAAATCTAACCCTAATCCTAACCCTAACCCTAAACCCTCCCTGACCCTAACCCTAACCCTAACCCTAACCCTAAACCTAACCATGACCCTAATCCTAACACTAACCCTATTTCTAATTCTAACCCTAACACTAATCCTAAACTTAAACCTAACCCCCTAATAATAACCCTAACCCTAACACTAACCCTAACCCCTAACCCTAACCCTAACCCTAACCCTAACCCTAACCTAACCCTAACCCTAACCCTAACCCTAACACTAACCCCTAACACTTACCCTAACCCTAACCCTAACCCTGACCATTACCCTAACCCTAACCCTAACCCTAACCCTAACCCTAACCCTAACAATAACCGTAACCATAACACTAAACTCTAAACCTTAAACCTAATCCACCCTAAACCTTAAACAATCCTTAACCATAAACCTTAAACCCTAAACCCTAAATCTAACAATAAACCTAAACCTGACCCTAAATCTAACCCTAACCCTAAACCTAACCCTAAACCTAACCCTGACCCTAAACCTAACCCTAATCCTAACACTAACCATAACCCTAACCCTAAGCCTAACACTAACCTTAACCCTAACCCTAACCCTAACCCTTACCCTAACTCTAACCCTAACCCTAACCCTAACCGTAACCATAATACTAAACTCTAAACCCTAAACCTAATCCACCCTAAACCTTAAACAATCCTAAACCATAAACCTTAAACCCTAAACCCTAAATCTAACAATAAACCTAAACCTAACCCTTAATCTAACCCTAACCCTAACCCTAACCCTAACCCTAAACCTAACCCTGATCCTAAACCTAACGCTAATCCTATCACTAACCATAACCCAAACACTAACCCTAACCCTAGCCCTAAACCTAACCCTAACCCTAAACCTCACACTATCCCTAATCCTAACACTAAACCCTAACCCTAACCCTATCCCTAACCCTAACCCTAACCTAACCCTAACCCTAACCCTAACCCTAACCCTAACCCTAACACTAACCGTAACCATAACACTAAACTCTAAACTCTAAACCTAATCCACCCTAAACTTTAAACAATCCTAAACCATAAACCTTAAACCCTAAACCCTAAATCTAACAATAAACCTAAACCTGACCCTAAATCTAACCCTAAACCTAACCCTAACCCTAACCCTAAACCTAACCCTGACCCTAACCGTAACCCTAATCCTAACACTAACCATAACCTTAACCCTAACCCTAACCCTAACCTTAACCCTAACCCTAACCCTAACCCTAACCCTAACCCCTTAACCTTAATCCCTAAATCCTAAACCCTGAACAACCATAAATCCTAAACCCTGAACAACCCTAAATCATAAACCCTGAATATCCCTAAACACTAACCTCTAAACTACCCTAAACAACCCTAATCACTAAACCATAAACAACCCTAAACACTAAACCCTAAACAACCCTATACCCTAAACCTTAAACACTAAACCCAAAATAACCCTAAACCCTACACCTTTAACACTATACCCTAAACAACACTAAACACTAAACCCAAAACAACCCTAAAACCTAAACCTTAAACACTAAAACTTAAACAACCCTAAACCCTAAACACTACACCCTAAACAACCCTAAACTTTTAACCCTAAACACTATACCCTAAACAACCATAAACCTTAAACAATCCTAAACTCTAAACCCTAAACCCTTAACCTAAACCACCCTAAATCTTAAACAATCCTAAACCCTAAACCTTAAACCCTAAACACTAAACCCTAAACCCTAAACCTAACAATAACCATAACCCTAACTCTAACCCCTAACCCTTACCCTAACCCTAACCCTAACCCTAATCCTAACCCTAACCCTAACCCTAACCCTAACCCTAACCCTAACCCTAACCCTAAACCTAATCCTAACCCTAACCTTAACCCTAATCCTAAACCTAACCCTAACCCTAACCCTAACCGTAACCATAACACTAAACTCTAAACCCTAAACCTAATCCACCCTAAACCTTAAACAATCCTAAACCATAAACCTTAGACCCTAAATCCTAAATCTAACAATAAACCTAAACCTAACCCTAAATTTAACCCTAATCCTAACCCTAACCCTAAACCCTCCCTGACCCTAACCCTAACCCTAACACTAACCCTAAACCTAACCCTGACCCTAATCCTAACACTAACCCTATTTCTAATTCTAACCCTAACACTAATCCTAAACTTAAACCTAACCCCCTAATAATAACCCTAACCCTAACCCTAACCCTAACCCTAACCTAACCCTAACCCTAACCCTAACCCTAACACTAACCCCTAACCCTTACCCTAACCCTAACCCTAACCCTGACCATTACCCTAACCCTAACCCTAACCCTAACCCTAACCCTAACCCTAACAGTAACCGTAACCATAACACTAAACTCTAAACCCTAAACCTAATCCACCCTAAACCTTAAACAATCCTTAACCATAAACCTTAAACCCTAAACCCTAAATCTAACAATAAACCTAAACCTGACCCTAAATCTAACCCTAACCCTAAACCTAACCCTAAACCTAACCCTGACCCTAAACCTAACCCTAATCCTAACACTAACCATAACCCTAACCCTAAGCCTAACACTAACCTTAACCCTAACCCTAACCCTAACCCTAACCCTAACCCAAAACCTAATCCTAACCCTAACCTTAACCCTAATCCTAAACCTAACGCTAACCCTAACCCTAACCGTAACCATAACACTAAACTCTAAACCCTAAACCTAATCCACCCTAAACCTTAAACAATCCTAAACCATAAACCTTAGACCCTAAATCCTAAATCTAACAATAAACCTAAACCTAACCCTAAATCTAACCCTAATCCTAACCCTAACCCTAAACCCTCCCTGACCCTAACCCTAACCCTAACCCTAACCCTAAACCTAACCATGACCCTAATCCTAACACTAACCCTATTTCTAATTCTAACCCTAACACTAATCCTAAACTTAAACCTAACCCCCTAATAATAACCCTAACCCTAACACTAACCCTAACCCCTAACCCTAACCCTAACCCTAACCCTAACCCTAACCTAACCCTAACCCTAACCCTAACCCTAACACTAACCCCTAACCCTTACCCTAACCCTAACCCTAACCCTGACCATTACCCTAACCCTAACCCTAACCCTAACCCTAACCCTAACCCTAACCCTAACAATAACCGTAACCATAACACTAAACTCTAAACCTTAAACCTAATCCACCCTAAACCTTAAACAATCCTTAACCATAAACCTTAAACCCTAAACCCTAAATCTAACAATAAACCTAAACCTGACCCTAAATCTAACCCTAACCCTAAACCTAACCCTAAACCTAACCCTGACCCTAAACCTAACCCTAATCCTAACACTAACCATAACCCTAACCCTAAGCCTAACACTAACCTTAACCCTAACCCTAACCCTAACCCTTACCCTAACTCTAACCCTAACCCTAACCCTAACCGTAACCATAATACTAAACTCTAAACCCTAAACCTAATCCACCCTAAACCTTAAACAATCCTAAACCATAAACCTTAAACCCTAAACCCTAAATCTAACAATAAACCTAAACCTAACCCTTAATCTAACCCTAACCCTAACCCTAACCCTAAACCTAACCCTGACCCTAAACCTAACGCTAATCCTATCACTAACCATAACCCAAACACTAACCCTAACCCTAGCCCTAAACCTAACCCTAACCCTAAACCTCACACTATCCCTAATCCTAACACTAAACCCTAACCCTAACCCTATCCCTAACCCTAACCCTAACCTAACCCTAACACTAACCCTAACCCTAACCCTAACCCTAACCCTAACCCTAACCCTATCCCTAACCCTAACCCTTACCCTAACACTAACACTAACCTTAACCCTAACCCTAACCTTAAACCTCACCCTAACCCTCACCCTAACCCTCACCCTAACCCTAAACCTAACCCTAACACTAACCCTAACACCCTAAATCCTAAACCCTAAACCCAGAAAAACCCTAAACACTAATTCCAAAAGCACCCTAAACCCTAAACTTTAAACACTAAACGCTAAAAAACCCTAAACCCTAAACCCTAAACACTAAACCCTAAACAAGCCTAAACCCTAAAACCATTAACACTATACCCTAAACAACCCTAAACTCTTAACCCTAAAAATTATAGCCTAAACCCTAAAACACTATACAACCTTAAACCCTAAACCTTAAAATATCCTAAATCATAAATCCTGAACAACCCTAAACACTAAATCATAAACAACCCTAAAAAAACCTAAAAACTCTAAACGCTAAAACATAAACAACCCTAAACATTAAAAAATCTTAAACGCTAAAACCTATACCCTAAACCTAAACCACCCTAAAACTTAAACAATCCTAAACCCTAAACCTTAAACCATAAACCCTAAATTTTAAACCATAAATCTAAGAATAACCATAACCCTAAACCTAACCCTAAACCTAAACCTAACCCTAACCCCAACCCTAACCGTAACCCCATAACCCTAACCCTAACCCTAACCGTAACCCCTAACCCTAACCCTAACCCTAACCTTACCCTAAACCTAACCCTAAACCTAACCATAACCCTAACCCTAACCCTAATCTTAACCCTAACCCTAACCTTAACCCTAACACTAACCCTAACCCCTAACCCTTAACCTAACCCTAACCCTAACCCTAACCCTAACCCTAACCCTAAACCTAACCCTAACCCTAACCTTAACCCTAATCCTAACCCTAACCCTAACCCTAACCCTAACCGTAACCATAACACTAAACTCTAAACCCTAAACCTAATCCACCCTAAACCTTAAACAATCCTAAAGCATAAACCGTAGACACTAAATCCTAAATCTAACAATAAACCTAAACCTAACCCTAAATCTAACCCTAACCCTAAACCCTCCATGACCCTAACACTAACCCTAACACTAACCCTAACCCTAACCCTAACACTAACCCTAACCCTAAACCTAACCCTGACCCTAATCCTAACACTAAACCTATTTCTAATTCTAACCCTAAAACTAATCCTAAACTTAAACCTAACCCCCTAATAATAACCCTAACCCTAACACAAACCCTAAATCCTAAGCCTAACCCTAACCCTAACCCTAACCTAACCCTAACCCTAACCCTAACCCAAACCCTAACACTAACCCCCTAACTTTTACCCTAACCCTAACCCTAACCCTAACCCTTACCATAACCCTAACCCTAACCCTAACCCCATCCCTAACCCTAACCCTAACCGTAACCATAACACTAAACTCTAAACCCTAAACCTAATCCACCCTAAACCTTAAACAATCCTAAACCATAAACCTTAAACCCTAAACCCTAAATCTAACAATAAACCTAAACCTAACCCTAAATCTAACCCTAACCCTATCCCTAACCCTAAACCTAACCCAGACCCTAACCCTAATCATAACACTAACCATAACCCTAACCCTAACACTAACCCTAACCTTAACCCTAACCCTAACCCTAACTTTAACCCTAACCCTAATTCTAACCCTAACCCTAACCCTAACCGTAACCATAACACTAAACTTTAAACCCTAAACCTAATCCACCCTAAACCTTAAATAATCCTAAACCATAAACCTTAAACCCTAAATTCTAAATCTAACAATAAACCTAAACCTAACCCTAAATCTAACCCTAACCCTAACCCTAACCCTAAACCTAAACCTGACCCTAACCCTAACCCTAATCCTAACACTAATCATAACCCAAACACTAACCCTATTTCTAACCCTAAACCTAACCCTAAACCTCACACTATCCCTAATCCTAACACTAAACCCTAAACTTTAAATCTAATCCTAACCCTAACCCTACCCTTAACCCTAACCCTAACCCTATCCCTAAACCTAACCCTGACCCTAATCCTAACACTAACCCTATTTCTAATTCTAACCCTAACACTAATCCTTAACTAAAACCTAACCTTCTAATAATAACCCTAACAGTAAACCTAACCCTAACCCTAACCCTAACACTAACCCTAACACTAACCCCTAACCCCTAACACTAACCCTAACCCTAACCCCTAACCCTAACCCTAATCCTAACCCTAACCCTAACCCTAACCCTAACCCTAACCCTATCCCTAACCCTAACCCTTACACTAACACTAACACTAACCTTAACCCTAACCCTAACCTTAACCCTCACCCTAACCCTCACCTTAACCCTAAACCTAACCCTAACACTAACCCTAACACCCTAAATCCTAAACCCTAAACCCCGAAAAACCCTAAACACTAATTCCAAAAGCATCTAAACCCTAAACTATAAACACTAAACGCTAAAAAACCCTAAACCCTAAACCCTAAACACTAAACCCTAAACAAGCCTAAACCCTAAAACCATTAACACTATACCCTAAACAACCCTAAACCCTTAACCCAAAACATTATACCCTAAACCCTAAAACACTATACAACCTTAAACCCTAAACCTTAAAATATCCTAAATCATAAATCCTGAACAACCCTAAGCACTAAATTATAAACAAACCCAAAAAACCCTAAACAACTCTAAACGCTAAAACCTAAACAACCCTAACCATTAAACAATCTTAAACGCTAAATTCTATACCCTAAACCTAAACCCCCCTAAAACTTAAACAATCCAAAACCCTAAACCTTAAACCATAAACCCTAAATTTTAAACCATAAACCTAAGAATAACCATAACCCTAAACCTAACCCTAAACATAAACCTAACCCTAACCCCAACCCTAACCTTAACCCCATAACCCTAACCCTAACCTTAAGCCTAACATAACCCTATAACCCTAACTCTAACCCTAACTCTAACCCTAATGCTAACCCTAACCCTAACCCTAACCCTAACCCCTTAACCTTAATCCCTAAATCCTAAACCCTGAACAACCATAAATCCTAAACCCTGAACAACCCTAAATCATAAACCCTGAATAACCCTAAACACTAACCTCTAAACAACCCTAAACAACCCTAATCACAAAACCATAAACAACCCTAAACACTAAACCCTAAACAACCCTATACCTTAAACCTTAAACACTAAACCCTAAATAACCCTAAACCCTAAACCATTAACACTATACCCTAAACAACACTAAACACTAAACCCAAAACAACCCTAAAACCTAAACCTTAAACACTAAACCTTAAACAACCCTAAACCCTAAACACAAAACCCTAAACAACCCTAAACTTTTAACCCTAAACACTATACCCTAAACAACCCTAAACCTTAAACAATCCTAAACTCTAAACCCTAAACCCTTAACCTAAACCACCCTAAATCTTAAACAATCCTAAACCCTAAACCTTAAACCCTAAACACTAAACCCTAAACCCTAAACCTAACAATAACCATAACCCTAACCCTAAGCCCTAACCCTTACCCTAACCCTAACCCTAACCCTAATCCTAACCCTAACCCTAACCCTAACCCTAACCCTAAACCTAATCCTAACCCTAACCTTAACCCTAATCCTAACCCTAACCCTAACCCTAACCGTAACCATAACACTAAACTCTAAACCCTAAACCTAATCCACCCTAAACCTTAAACAATCCTAAACCATAAACCTTAGACCCTAAATCCTAAATCTAACAATAAACCTAAACCTAACCCTAAATCTAACCCTAAACCTAACCCTAACCCTAACCCTAATCCTAACCCTAACCCTAACCCTAACCCTAACCTAACCCTAACCCTAACCCTAACCCTAACACAAACCCTAACACTAACCCCCTAACTTTTACCCTAACCCTAACCCTAACCCTAAACCTAATCCTTACCATAACCCTAAACCTAACCCTAACCCCATCCCTAACCCTAACCCTAACCGTAACCATAACACTAAACTCTAAACCCTAAACCTAATCCACCCTAAACCTTAAACAATCCTAAACCATAAACCTTAAACCCTAAACCCTAAATCTAACAATAAACCTAAACCTAACCCTACATCTAACCCTAACCCTATCCCTAACCCTAAACCTAACCCTGACCCTAACCCTAACCCTAATCCTAACACTAACCATAACCCTAACCCTAACACTAACCCTAACCTTAACCCTAACCCTAACCCTAACCCTAACCCTAAATCTAACCCTAACCCTAACCCTAACCGTAACCATAATACTAAACTCTAAACCCTAAACCTAATCCACCCTTAAACTTAAACAATCCTAAACCCTAAACCTTAAACCCTAAACCCTAAATCTAACAATAAACCTAAACCTAACCCTAAATCTAACCCTAACCCTAACCCTAAACCTAAACATAAACCTGACCCTAACACTAATCCTAATCCTAACACTAATCATAACCCAAACACTAACCCTAACCCTAACCCTAAACCTAACCCTAAACCTCACACTATCCCTAATCCTAACACTAAACCCTAAACTTTAATTCTAACCCTAACCCTAACCCTACCCTTAACCCTAACCCTAACCATATTTCTAAACCTAACCCTGACCCTAATCTTAACACTAAACCTATTTCTAATTCTAACCCTAACACTAATCCTAAACTAAAACCTAACCCCCTAATAATAACCCTAACACTAAACCTAACCCTAACCCTAACCCTAACCCTAACCCTAACACTAACCCCTAACCCCTAACACTAACCCTAACCCAAACCCCTAACCCTAACCCTAACCCTAACCTTAACCCTAACCCTAACCCTAACCCTAACCCTATCCCTAA
>NC_137980.1:62826773-62836773 GCF_963924665.1 Micromys minutus | reverse complement strand
AAACTTAACCCTAACCTTAACCATAACCCCTAAACATTACCCTAACCCTAACCCTAAACATAACCCTAACCCTAAACCTAACCCTAACCCTAAACCTAACCGTAACCCTAACCATAACCTTAACCCTAACCCTAACCCTAAACCTAACCCTAACCCTAACCTTAACCCTATTCCTAACCCTAACCCTAACCCTAACCCTAACCGTAACCATAAGACTAAACTCTTAACCCTAAACCTAATCCTACCTAAACCTTAAACAATCCTAAACCATAAACCGTAGACCCTAAACCCTAAATCTAACAATAAACCTAAACCTAACCCTAAATCTAACCCTAACCCTAAACCCTCCCTGACCCTAACCCTAACCTTAACCCAAACCCTAACCCTAAACCTAACACTGACCCTAATCATAACACTAAACCTATTTCTAATTCTAACCCTAACACTAATCCTAAACTTAAACCTAACCCCCTAATAATAACACTAACCATAACACTAACCCTAACCCCTAACACAAACCCTAACCCTAACCCTAACCTAACCCTAACCCTAACCCTAACCCTAACCCAAACCCTAACACTAACCCCCTAACTTTTACCCTAACCCTAACCCTAACCCTAACCCTAACTCTTACCATAACCCTAACCCTAACCCTAACCCCATCCCTAACACTAACCCTAACCGTAACCATAACACTAAACTCTAAACCCTAAACCTAATCCACCCTAAACCTTAAACAATCCTAAACCATAAACCTTAAACCCTAAACCCTAAATCTAACAATAAACCTAAACCTAACCCTAAATCTAACCCTAATCCTATCCCTAACCCTAAACCTAACCCTGACCCTAACCCTAACCCTAATCCTAACACTAACCATAACCCTAACCTTAACACTAACCCTAACCTTAACCCTAACCCTAACCCTAACCCTAACTCTAACTCTAACCCTAACCCTAACCATAACCATAATACTAAACTCTAAACCCTAAACCTAATCCACCCTAAACCTTAAACAATCCTAAACCATAAACCTTAAACTTTAAACCCTAAATCTAACAATAAACCTAAACCTAACCCTAAATCTAACCCTAACCCTAACCCTAACCCTAAACCTAAACCTGACCCTAACCCTAACCCTAATCCTAACTCTAATCATAACCCAAACACTAACCCTAACCCTAACCCTAAACCTAACTCTAAACCTCACACTATCCCTAATCCTAACACTAAACCCTAAACTTTAAATCTAACCCTAACCCTAACCCTACCCTTAACCCTAACCCTAACCCTATCCCTAAACCTAACCCTGACCCTAATCCTAACACTAACCCTATTTCTAATTCTAACCCTAACACTAATCCTAAACTAAAACCTAACCCTCTAATAATAACCCTAACACTAAACCTAACCCTAACACTAACCCTAACCCTAACCCTAACCCTAACACTAACCCCTAACCCCTAACACTAACCCTAACCCTAACCCCTAACCCTAACCCTAACCCTAACCCTAACCCTAACCCTAACCCTAACCCTATCCGTAACCCTAACCCTTTCGCTAACATTAACACTAACCTTAACCCTAACCCTAACCTTAAGCCTCACCCTAACTCTCACCTTAACTCTAAACCTAACCCTAACACTAACCCTAACACCCTAAATCCTAAACCCTAAACCCCGAAAAACCCTAAACACTATTTCCAAAAGCACCCTAAACCCTAAACTATAAACACTAAACGCTAAAAAACCCTAAACCCTAAACCCTAAACACTAAACCCTAAACAAGCCTAAACCCTAAAACCATTAACACTATAACCTAAACAACCCTAAACCCTTAACTCTAAACATTATACCCTAAACCTTAAAACTCTATACAACCTTAAACCATAAACCTTAAAATATCCTAAATCATAAATCCTGAAGAACCCTAAACACTAAATTATAAACAACCCTAAAAAACCCTAAACAAATCTAACGCTAAACATAAACAACCCTAACCATTAAACAATCTTAAACCCTTAATTCTATACCCTAAACCTAAACCACCCTAAAACTTAAACAATCCTAAACCCTAAACCTTAACCCATAAACCCTAAATTTTAAACCATAAATCTAAGAATAACCATAACCCTAACCCTAACCCTAAACCTAAACCTAACCCTAACCACAACCCTAACCTTAACCCCATAACCCTAACCCTAACCTTAAGCCTAACATAACCCCATAACCCTATCTCTAACCCTAACTCTAACCCTAATGCTAACCCTAACCCTAACCCAAACCCTAACCCTAACCCTAACCCCTTAACCTTAATCCCTAAATCCTAAACCCTGAACAACCATAAATCCTAAACCCTGAACCACCCTAAATCATAAACCCTGAATAACCCTAAAAACTAACCTCTAAACAACCCTAAACAACCCTAATCACTAAACCATAAACAACCCTAAACACTAAACCCTAAACAACCCTATACCCTAAACCTTAAACACTAAACCCTAAATAACCCTAAACCCTAAACCATTAACACTATACCCTAAACAACACTAAACACTAAACCCAAAACAACCCTAAAACCTAAACCTTAAACACTAAACCTTAAACAACCCTAAACCCTAAACACTAAACCCTAAACAACCCTAAATTTTAACCCTAAACACTATACCCTAAACAACCCTAAACCTTAAACAATCCTAAACTCTAAACCCTAAACCCTTAACCTAAACCACCCTAAATCTTAAACAATCATAAACCCTAAACCTTAAACCCTAAACACTAAACCCTAAACCCTAAACCTAACAATAACCTTAACCCTAACCCTAACCCCTAACCCTTACCCTAACCCTAACCCTAACCCTAACCCTAACCCTAACCCTAACCCTTACCCTAACCCTAACCCTAAACCTAATCCTAACCCCAACCTTAACCCTAATCCTAACCCTAACCCTAACCCTAACCCTAACCGTAACCATAACACTAAACTCTAAACCCTAAACCTAATCCACCCTAAACCTTAAACAATCTTAAACCATAAACCTTAGACCCTAAATCCTAAATCTAACAATAAACCTAAACCTAACCCTAAATCTAACCCTAACCCTAACCCTAACCCTAAACCCTCCCTGACCCTAACCCTAACTCTAACCCTAACCCTAACCCTAAACCTAACCCTGACCCTAATCCTAACACTAACCCTATTTCTAATTCTATCCCTAACACTAATCCTAAACTTAAACCTAACCCCCTAATAATAACCCTAAACCTAA
Source organism: Micromys minutus (assembly GCF_963924665.1). Taxonomy (NCBI): domain Eukaryota; kingdom Metazoa; phylum Chordata; class Mammalia; order Rodentia; family Muridae; genus Micromys; species Micromys minutus. Next base: position 62,833,505 of record NC_137980.1, on the reverse strand, counting down.
CACTAACCCTAACCCCTAACCCTAACCCTAACCCTAACCCTAACCTAACCCTAACCCTAACCCTAACCCTAACCCAAACCCTAACACTAACCCCCTAACTTTTACCCTAACCCTAACCCTAACCCTAACCCTAACTCTTACCATAACCCTAACCCTAACCCTAACCCCATCCCTAACACTAACCCTAACCGTAACCATAACACTAAACTCTAAACCCTAAACCTAATCCACCCTAAACCTTAAACAATCCTAAACCATAAACCTTAAACCCTAAACCCTAAATCTAACAATAAACCTAAACCTAACCCTAAATCTAACCCTAATCCTATCCCTAACCCTAAACCTAACCCTGACCCTAACCCTAACCCTAATCCTAACACTAACCATAACCCTAACCTTAACACTAACCCTAACCTTAACCCTAACCCTAACCCTAACCCTAACTCTAACTCTAACCCTAACCCTAACCATAACCATAATACTAAACTCTAAACCCTAAACCTAATCCACCCTAAACCTTAAACAATCCTAAACCATAAACCTTAAACTTTAAACCCTAAATCTAACAATAAACCTAAACCTAACCCTAAATCTAACCCTAACCCTAACCCTAACCCTAAACCTAAACCTGACCCTAACCCTAACCCTAATCCTAACTCTAATCATAACCCAAACACTAACCCTAACCCTAACCCTAAACCTAACCCTAAACCTCACACTATCCCTAATCCTAACACTAAACCCTAAACTTTAAATCTAACCCTAACCCTAACCCTACCCTTAACCCTAACCCTAACCCTATCCCTAAACCTAACCCTGACCCTAATCCTAACACTAACCCTATTTCTAATTCTAACCCTAACACTAATCCTAAACTAAAACCTAACCCTCTAATAATAACCCTAACACTAAACCTAACCCTAACACTAACCCTAACCCTAACCCTAACCCTAACACTAACCCCTAACCCCTAACACTAACCCTAACCCTAACCCCTAACCCTAACCCTAACCCTAACCCTAACCCTAACCCTAACCCTAACCCTATCCGTAACCCTAACCCTTTCGCTAACATTAACACTAACCTTAACCCTAACCCTAACCTTAAGCCTCACCCTAACTCTCACCTTAACTCTAAACCTAACCCTAACACTAACCCTAACACCCTAAATCCTAAACCCTAAACCCCGAAAAACCCTAAACACTATTTCCAAAAGCACCCTAAACCCTAAACTATAAACACTAAACGCTAAAAAACCCTAAACCCTAAACCCTAAACACTAAACCCTAAACAAGCCTAAACCCTAAAACCATTAACACTATAACCTAAACAACCCTAAACCCTTAACTCTAAACATTATACCCTAAACCTTAAAACTCTATACAACCTTAAACCATAAACCTTAAAATATCCTAAATCATAAATCCTGAAGAACCCTAAACACTAAATTATAAACAACCCTAAAAAACCCTAAACAAATCTAACGCTAAACATAAACAACCCTAACCATTAAACAATCTTAAACCCTTAATTCTATACCCTAAACCTAAACCACCCTAAAACTTAAACAATCCTAAACCCTAAACCTTAACCCATAAACCCTAAATTTTAAACCATAAATCTAAGAATAACCATAACCCTAACCCTAACCCTAAACCTAAACCTAACCCTAACCACAACCCTAACCTTAACCCCATAACCCTAACCCTAACCTTAAGCCTAACATAACCCCATAACCCTATCTCTAACCCTAACTCTAACCCTAATGCTAACCCTAACCCTAACCCAAACCCTAACCCTAACCCTAACCCCTTAACCTTAATCCCTAAATCCTAAACCCTGAACAACCATAAATCCTAAACCCTGAACCACCCTAAATCATAAACCCTGAATAACCCTAAAAACTAACCTCTAAACAACCCTAAACAACCCTAATCACTAAACCATAAACAACCCTAAACACTAAACCCTAAACAACCCTATACCCTAAACCTTAAACACTAAACCCTAAATAACCCTAAACCCTAAACCATTAACACTATACCCTAAACAACACTAAACACTAAACCCAAAACAACCCTAAAACCTAAACCTTAAACACTAAACCTTAAACAACCCTAAACCCTAAACACTAAACCCTAAACAACCCTAAATTTTTACCCTAAACACTATACCCTAAACAACCCTAAACCTTAAACAATCCTAAACTCTAAACCCTAAACCCTTAACCTAAACCACCCTAAATCTTAAACAATCATAAACCCTAAACCTTAAACCCTAAACACTAAACCCTAAACCCTAAACCTAACAATAACCTTAACCCTAACCCTAACCCCTAACCCTTACCCTAACCCTAACCCTAACCCTAACCCTAACCCTAACCCTAACCCTTACCCTAACCCTAACCCTAAACCTAATCCTAACCCCAACCTTAACCCTAATCCTAACCCTAACCCTAACCCTAACCCTAACCGTAACCATAACACTAAACTCTAAACCCTAAACCTAATCCACCCTAAACCTTAAACAATCTTAAACCATAAACCTTAGACCCTAAATCCTAAATCTAACAATAAACCTAAACCTAACCCTAAATCTAACCCTAACCCTAACCCTAACCCTAAACCCTCCCTGACCCTAACCCAAACTCTAACCCTAACCCTAACCCTAAACCTAACCCTGACCCTAATCCTAACACTAACCCTATTTCTAATTCTATCCCTAACACTAATCCTAAACTTAAACCTAACCCCCTAATAATAACCCTAAACCTAACACTAACCCTAACCCCTAACCCTAACCCTAACCCTAACCCTAACCTAACCCTAACCCTAACCCTAACCCTAACCCTAACCCTAACACTAACCCCCTAACTTTTACCCTAACCCTAACCCTATCATTAACCCTAACCTTAACCCTAACCCTAACCCTAACCCTAACCCTAACCTAACCCTAACCCTAACCCTAACCGTAACCATAATACTAAACTCTAAACCCTAAACCTAATCTACCCTAAACCTTAAACAATCCTAAACCTTAAACCTTAAACCCTAAACCCTAAATCTAACAATAAACCTAAACCTAAACCTAAATCTAACCCTAACCCTAACCCTAACCCTGAACCTAAACCTGACCCTAACCCTAACCCTAATAATAACACTAATCATAACCCAAACATTAACCCTAACCCTAACCCTAAACCTAACCCTAAACCTCACACTATCCCTAATCCTAACACTAAACCCTAAACTTTAAATCTAACCCTAACCCTAACTCTACCCTTAACCCTAACCCTAACCATATCCTTAAACCTAACCCTGACCCTAAACCTAACACTATCCCTATTTCTAATTCTAACCCTAACACTAATCCTAAACTAAAACCTAACCCCCTAATAATAACCCTAACACTAAACCTAACCCTAACCCTAACCCTAACCCTAACCCTAACACTAACCCCTAACCCCTAACACTAACCCTAACACTAACCCCTAACCCTAACCCTAACCCTAACCCTAACCTTAACCCTAACCCTAACACTAACGCTAACCCTATCCCTAACCCTAACCATTACCCTAACATTAACACTAACCTTAACCCTAACCCTAACCTTAACCCTCACCATAACCCTCACCTTAACCCTAAACCTAACCCTAACACTAACCCTAACACCCTAAATCCTAAACCCTAAACCCCGAAAAACCCTAAACACTATTTCCAAAAGCACCCTAAACCCTAAACTATAAACACTAAACGCTAAAAAACCCTAAACCCTAAACCCTGAACACTAAACCCTAAACAAGCCTAAACCCTAAAACCATTAACACTATAACCTAAACAACCCTAAACCCTTAACTCTAAACATTATACCCTAAACCTTAAAACTCTATACAACTTTAAACCACAAACCTTAAAATATCCTAAATCATAAATCCTGAAGAACCCTAAACACTAAATTATAAACAACCCTAAAAAACCCTAAACAACTCTAAACGCTAAAACATAAACAACCCTAACCATTAAACAATCTTAAACCCTTAATTCTATACCCTAAACCTAAACCACCCTAAAACTTAAACAATCCTAAACCCTAAACCTTAAACCATAAACCCTAAATTTTAAACCATAAATCTAAGAATAACCATAACCCTAACCCTAACCCTAAACCTAAACCTAACCCTAACCCCAACCCTAACCTTAACCCCATAACCCTAACCCTAACCTTAAGCCTAACATAACCCCATAACCCTATCTCTAACCCTAACTCTAACCCTAATGCTAACACTAACCCTAACCCAAACCCTAACCCTAACCCTAACCCCTTAACATTAATCCCTAAATCCTAAACCCTGAACAACCATAAATCCTAAACCCTGAACCACCCTAAATCATAAACCCTGAATAACCCTAAAAACTAACCTCTAAACAACCCTAAACAACCCTAATCACTAAACCATAAACAACCCTAAACACTAAACCCTAAACAACCCTATACCCTAAACCTTAAACACTAAACCCTAAATAACCCTAAACCCTAAACCATTAACACTATACCCTAAACAACACTAAACACTAAACCCAAAACAACCCTAAAACCTAAACCTTAAACACTAAACCTTAAACAACCCTAAACCCTAAACACTAAACCCTAAACAACCCTAAATTTTAACCCTAAACACTATACCCTAAACAACCCTAAACCTTAAACAATCCTAAACTCTAAACCCTAAACCCTTAACCTAAACCACCCTAAATCTTAAACAATCATAAACCCTAAACCTTAAACCCTAAACACTAAACCCTAAACCCTAAACCTAACAATAACCTTAACCCTAACCCTAACCCCTAACCCTTACCCTAACCCTAACCCTAACCCTAACCCTAACCCTAACCCTAACCCTTACCCTAACCCTAACCCTAACCCTAAACCTAATCCTAACCCCAACCTTAACCCTAATCCTAACCCTAACCCTAACCCTAACCCTAACCGTAACCATAACACTAAACTCTAAACCCTAAACCTAATCCACCCTAAACCTTAAACAATCTTAAACAATAAACCTTAGACCCTAAATCCTAAATCTAACAATAAACCTAAACCTAACCCTAAATCTAACCCTAACCGTAACCCTAACCCTAAACCCTCCCTGACCCTAACCCTAACTCTAACCCTAACCCTAACCCTAAACCTAACCCTGACCCTAATCCTAACACTAACCCTATTTCTAATTCTAACCCTAACACTAATCCTAAACTTAAACCTAACCCCCTAATAATAACCCTAACCCTAACACTAACCCTAACCCCTAACCCTAACCCTAACCCTAACCCTAACCTAACCCTAACCCTAACCCTAACCCTAACGCTAACACTAACCCCCTAACTTTTACCCTAACCCTAACCCTATCATTAACCCTAACCTTAACCCTAACCCTAACCCTAACCCTAACCCTAACCCTAACCTAACCCTAACCCTAACCCTAACCGTAACCATAATACTAAACTCTAAACCCTAAACCTAATCTACCCTAAACCTTAAACAATCCTAAACCTTAAACCTTAAACCCTAAACCCTAAATCTAACAATAAACCTAAACCTAACCCTAAATCTAACCCTAACCCTAACCCTAACCCTAAACCTAAACCTGACCCTAACCCTAACCCTAATAATAACACTAATCATAACCCAAACATTAACCCTAACCCTAACCCTAAACCTAACCCTAAACCTCACACTATCCCTAATCCTAACACTAAACCCTAAACTTTAAATCTAATCCTAACCCTCCCTGACCCTAACCCTAACTCTAACCCTAACCCTAAACCTAACCGTGACCCTAATCCTAACACTAACCCTATTTCTAATTCTAACCCTAACACTAATCCTAAACTTAAACCTAACCCCCTAATAATAACCCTAAACCTAACACTAACCCTAACCCCTAACCCTAACCCTAACCCTAACCCTAACCCTAACACTAACCCCCTAACTTTTACCCTAACCCTAACCCTATCATTAACCCTAACCTTAACCCTAACCCTAACCCTAACCTAACCTAAACCGTAACCATAATACTAAACTCTAAACCCTAAACCTAATCTAAACCTTAAACAATCCTAAACCTTAAACCTTAAACCCTAAACCCTAAATCTAACAATAAACCTAAACCTGACCCTAAATCTAACCCTAACCCTAACCCTAACCCTAAACCTAACCCTGACCCTAACCCTAACCCTAATCCTAACACTAACCATAACCCTAACCCTAACCCTAACACTAACCTGAACCCTAACCCTAACCCTAACCCTAACCCTAACCCTAACCCTAACCGTAACCATAATACTAAACTCTAAACCCTAAACCTAATCCACCCTAAACCTTAAACAATTCTAAACCATAAACCTTAAACCCTAAACCCTAAACCTAACAATAAACCTAAACCTAACCCTTAATCTAACCCTAACCCTAACCCTAACCCTAACTCTAAACCTAACCCTGACCCTAACCCTAACCCTAATCCTAACACTAACCATAACCCAAACACTAACCCTAACCCTAACCCTAAACCTAACCCTAACCCTAAACCTCACACTATCCCTAATCCTAACACTAAACCCTAAACTTTAAATCTAACCTTAACCCTAACCCTACCCTTAACCCTAACCCTAACCATATCCCTAAACCTAACCCTGACCCTAATCCTAACACTAACCCTATTGCTAATTCTAACCC
>NC_137980.1:62821773-62824273 GCF_963924665.1 Micromys minutus | reverse complement strand
ACCATAACCCTAATCCTAACACTAATCATAACCCAAACACTAACCTTAACCCTAACCCTAAACCTAACCCTAAACCTCACACTATCCCTAATCCTAACACTAAACCCTAAATTTAAATCTAATTCTAACCCTAACCCTACCCTTAACCCTAACCCTAACCCTATCCCTAAACCTAACCCTGACCCTAATCCTAACACTAACCCTATTTCTAATTCTAACCCTAACACTAATCCTTAACTAAAACCTAACACACTAATAAAAACCCTAACACTAAACCTAACCCTAACCCTAACCCTAACCCTAACACTAACCCCTAACCTCTAACACTAACCCTAACCCTAACCCCTAACCCTAACCCTAACCCTAACCCTAAACCTAACCCTAAACCTATCCCTAACCCTAACCCTTACCCTAACACTAACACTAACCTTAACCCTAACCCTAACCTTAACCCTCACCCTAACCCTCACCTTAACCCTAAACCTAACCCTAACACTAACCCTAACACCCTAAATCCTAAACCCTCAACCCCGAAAAACCCTAAACACTAAATCCAAAAGCACCCTAAACCCTAAACTCTAAACACTAAACGCTAAAAAACCCTAAACCCTAAACCCTAAACCCTAAACACTAAACCCTAAACAAGCCTAAACCCTAAAACCATTAACACTATACCCTAAACAACCCTAAACTCTTAACCCTAAACATTATAGCCTAAACCCTAAAACACTATACAACCTTAAACCCTAAACCTTAAAATATCCTAAAACATAAATCCTGAACAACCCTAAACACTAAATCATACACAAACCTAAAAAAACCTAAACAACTCTAAACGCTAAAACATAAAAAAACCCTAAACATTAAACAATCTTAAACGCTAAACCCTATACCCTAAACCTAAACCACCCTAAAACTTAAACAATCCTAAACCCTAAACCTTAAACCATAAACCCTAAATTTTAAACCATAAATCTAAGAATAACCATAACCCTAACCCTAACCCTAAACCTAAACCTAACCCTAACCCCAACCCTAACCTTAACCCCATAACCCTAACCCTAACCTTAAGCCTAACATAACCACATAACCCTAACCCTAACCCTCACCCTAACCCTAACCCTAACCCTAACCCTAACCTTAACCCTAACCGTAACCCTAACCCTAACCCCTAACCCCTAACCCTAAACCTAACCCTAACCCTAACCTTACCCTAACCCTAACCCTAACCCTAACCCTAACCCTAACCCTTACCCTAACCTTCACCCTAACCCTAACCTTAACCCTAACCTTAACCCTAACCCCTAACCCTTACCCTAACCCTAACCCTAACCCTAACACTAAAACTAACCCTAACCCTAACCCTAACCGTAACCCTAACCCTAACCCTAACCCTAACCCTAACCCTAAACCTAACTTTAACCCTAACCTTAACCCTAATCCTAACCCTAACCCTAACCCTAACCCTAACCTTACCCTAACCCTAACCCTAACCCTAACCTTAAGCCTAACATAACCACATAACCCTAACCCTAACCCTCACACTAACCCTAACCCTAACCTTAACACTAACCCTAACCTCAACCCTAACCTTAACCCTAACCCCTAACCCTTACCCTAACCCTAACCCTAACCCTAACCCTAAACCTAACCCTAACCCTAACCCTAACCCTAACCCTAACCTTAACCCTAACCCTAACCCTAAACCTAACCCTAACCCTAACCTTAACCCTAATCCTAACCCTAACCCTAACCCTAACCCTAACCGTAACCATAACACTAAACTCTAAACCCTAAACCTAATCCGCCCTAAACTTTAAACAATCCTAAACCATAAACCGTAGACCCTAAACCCTAAATCTAACATTAAACCGAAACCTAACCCTAAATCAAACCCTAACCCTAAATCCTCCCTGACCCTAACCCTAAACCTAACCCTAACCCTAACCCTAAACCTAACCCTGACCCTAATCCTAACATTAAACCTATTTCTAATTCTAACCCTAACAATAATCCTAAACTTAAACCTAACCCCCTAATAATAACCCTAACCCTAACACTAACACTAACCCCTAACCCTAACCCTAACCCTAACACTAACCCAAACCATAACACTAACCCCCTAACTTTTACCCTAACCCTAACCCTAACCCTAACCTTTACCATAACCCTAACCCTAACCCTAACCCCATCCCTAACCCTAACCCTAACCGTAACCATAACACTAAACTCTAAACCCTAAATCTAATCCACCCTAAACCTTTAACAATCCTAAACCATAAACCTTAAACCCTAAACCCTAAATCTAACAATAAACCTAAACCTAACCCTAAATCTAACCCTAACCCTATCCCTAACCCTAAACCTAACCCTGACCCTAACCCTAACCCTAATCCTAACACTAACCATAACCCTAACCCAAACACTAACCCTAACCTTAACCCTAACCCTAACCCTAACCCTAACCCAAACCCTAACCCTAACCCTAACCTTAACCGTA
>NC_137980.1:62809273-62814273 GCF_963924665.1 Micromys minutus | reverse complement strand
CTAACCCTAACCCTAACCCTAACCCTAACCCAAACCCTAACACTAACCCCCTAACTTTTACCCTAACCCTAACCCTAACCCTAACCCTAACCCTTACCATAACCCTAACCCTAACCATAACCCCATCCCTAACCCTAACCCTAACCGTAACCATAACACTAAACTCTAAACCCTAAACCTAATCCACCCTAAACCTTAAACAATCCTAAACCATAAACCTTAAACACTAAACCCTAAATCTAACAATAAACCTAAACCTAACCCTAAATCTAACCCTAACCCTATCCTTAACCCTAAACCTAACCCTGACCCTAAACCTAACCCTAATCCTAACACTAACCATAACCCTAACCCTAACACTAACCCTAACCTTAACCCTAACCCTAACCCTAACCCTAACCCTAACTCTAACCCTAACCCTAACCCTAACCGTAACCATAATACTAAACTCTAAACCCTAAACCTAATCCACCCTAAACCTTAAACAATCCTAAACCATAAACCTTAAACCCTAAACCCTAAATCTAACAATAAACCTAAACCTAACCCTAAATATAACCCTAACCCTAACCCTAACCCTAAACCTAAACCTGACCCTAACCCTAACCCTAATCCTAACACTAATCATAACCCAAACACTAACCCTAACCCTAACCCTAAACCTAACCCTAAACCTCACACTATCCCTAATCCTAACACTAAACCCTAAACTTTAAATCTAACCCTAACCCTAACCCTACCCTTAACCCTAACCCTAACCATATCCCTAAACCTAACCCTGACCCTAATCCTAACACTAACCCTATTTCTAATTCTAACCCTAACACTAATCCTAAACTAAAACCTAACCCCCTAATAATAAACCTAACACTAAACCTAACCCTAACCCTAACACTAACACTAACACTAACCCCTAACCCCTAACACTAACCCTAACCTTAACCCCTAACCCTAACCCTAACCCTAACCCTAACCCTAACCCTAACCCTATCCCTAACCCTAACCCTTACCCTAACACTAACACTAACCTTAACCCTAACCCTAACCTTAACCCTCACCCTAACCCTCACCTTAACCCTAAACCTAACCCTAACACTAAACCTAACACCATAAATCCTAAACCCTAAACCCCTAAAAACCCTAAACACTAATTCCAAAAGCACCCTAAACCCTAAACTATAAACACTAAACGCTAAATAACCCTAAACCCTAAACCAAAAACACTAAACCCTAAACAAGCCTAAACCCTAAAATCATTAACACTATACCCTAAACAACCCTAAACCCTTAACCCTAAACATTATACCCTAAACCCTAAAACACTATACAACCTTAAACCCTAAACCTTAAAATATCCTAAATCATAAATCCTGAACAACCCTAAACACTAAATTTTAAACAACCCTAAAAAACCCTAAACAACTCTAAACGCTAAAACCTTAACAACCCTAACCATTAAACAATCTTAAACGCTAAATTCTATACCCTAAACCTAAACCACCCTAAAACTTAAACAATCCTAAACCCTAAACCTTAAACCATAAGCCCTAAATTTTAAACCATAAATCTAAGAATAACCATAACCCTAACCCTAACCCTAAACCTAAACCTAACCCTAACCCCAACCCTAACCTTAACCCCATAACCCTAACCCTAACCTTAAGCCTAACATAACCCCATAACCCTAACTCTAACCCTAACTCTAACCCTAATGCTAACCCTAACCCTAACCCTAACCCTAACCCCTTAACCTTAATCCCTAAATCCTAAACCCTGAACAACCATAAATCCTAAACCCTGAACAACCCTAAATCATAAACCCTGAATAACCCTAAACAATAACCTCTAAACAACCCTAAACAACCCTAATCACTAAACCATAAACAACCCTAAACACTAAACCCTAAACAACCCTATACCCTAAACCTTAAACACTAAACCCTAAATAACCCTAAACCCTAAAACATTAACACTATACCCTAAACAACACTAAACACTAAACCCAAAAGAACCCTAAAACCTAAACCTTAAACACTAAACCTTAAACAACCCTAAACCCTAAACACTAAACCCTAAACAACCCTAAACTTTTAACCCTAAACACTATACCCTAAACAACCCTAAAACTTAAACCATCCTAAACTCTAAACCCTAAACCCTTAACCTAAACCACCCTAAATCTTAAACAATCATAAACCCTAAACCTTAAACCCTAAACACTAAACCCTAAACCCTAAACCTAACAATAACCATAACCCTAACCCTAACCTCTAAGCCTTACCCTAACCCTAACCCTAACCCTAATCCTAACCCTAACCCTAACACTAACCCTAACCCTAACCTTAACCCTAACCCTAAACCTAATCCTAACCTTAACCTTAACCCTAATCCTAACCCTAACCCTTACCCTAACCCTAAGCGTAACCATAACACTAAACTCTAAACCCTAAACCTAATCCACCCTAAACCTTAAACAATCCTAAACCATAAACCTTAGACCCTAAATCCTAAATCTAACAATAAACCTAAACCTAACCCTAAATCTAACCCTAACCCTAACCCTAACCCTAAACCCTCCCTGACCCTAACCCTAACCCTAACCCTAACCCTAACCCTAAACCTAACCCTGACCCTAATCCTAACACTAACCCTATTTCTAATTCTAACCCTAACACTAATCCTAAACTTAAACCTAACCCCATAATAATAACCCTAACCATAACACTAACACTAACCCTAAACCCTAACCCTAACCCTAACCCTAACCCTAACCTAACAATAACCCTAACCTTAACCCTAACCCTAACCCTAACACTAACCCCTAACCCTTACCCTAACCCTAACCCTAACCCTAACCATTACCCTAACCCTAACCCTAACCCTAACTTTAACACTAACCGTAACCATAACACTAAACTCTAAACCTTAACCTAATCCACCCTAAAACTTAAACAATCCTAAACCATAAACCTTAAACCCTAAACCCTAAATCAAACAATAAACCTAAACCTGACCCTAAATATAACCCTAACCCTAACCCTAACCCTAAACCTAACCCTGACCCTAACCCTAACCCTAATCCTAACACTAACCATAACCCTAACCCTAACCGTAACCCTAACCTTAACCATAACCCTAACCCTAACCCTAACCCTAACCCTAACCCTAACCCCTTAACCTTAATCCCTAAATCCTAAACCCTGAACAACCATAAATCCTAAACCCTGAACAACCATAAATCATAAACCCTGAATAACCCTAAACACTAACCTCTAAAAAACCCTAAACAACCCTAATCACTAAACCATAAACAACCCTAAACACTAAACCCTAAACAAACCTATACCCTAAACCTTAAACACTAAACCCTAAATAACCCTAAACCCTAAAACATTAACACTATACCCTAAACAACACTAAACACTAAACCCAAAACAACCCTAAAACCTAAAACTTAAACACTAAACCTTAAACAACCCTAAACCCTGAACACTAAACCCTAAACAACCCTAAACTTTTAACCCTAAACACTATACCCTAAACAACCCTAAACCTTAAACAATCCTAAACTCTAAACCCTAAACCCTTAACCTAAACCACCCTAAATCTTAAACAATACTAAACCCTAAACCTTAAACCCTAAACACTAAACCTAAACCCTAAACCTAACAATAACCATAACCCTAACCCTAACCCCTAACCCTTACCCTAACCCTAACCCTAACCCTAATCCTAACCGTAACCCTAACCCTAACCCTAATCCTAACCCTAACCCTAACGCTAAACCTAATCCTAACCCTAAACTTAACCTTAATCCTAACCCTAACCCTAACCCTAATCCGAACACTAAACCCTAAACCCTAAACCTAACCCTAACCTTAACACTAAACTCTAAACCCTAAACCTAATCTACCCTAAACCTTAAACAATCCTAAACCCAAAACCTTAGACCCTAAACACTAAACCCTAAACCTAACAATAAACTTAACCCTCACCCTAACACTAACCCTAACCCTAAACCTAACCTTAACCGTAACCCTAACCCTAAACCTAACCCTAACCTTAAGCCTAACCATAAACCTAACCCTAACCCTAAACCTAACCTTAACCCTAACCCTACCCCTAAACCTAACAATAAACATAATCATAACCCTTACCCTAACCCTAACCCTAACCCTAAACGTAACCCTAACCCTAACCCTAACCCTAACCCTAACCCTAACCCTAACCTTAACCTTAACCATAACACTAAACTCTAAACCCTAAACCTAATCCACCCTAAACCTTAAAAAATCCTAAACCATAAACCTTAAACCCTAAACCCTAAATCTAACAATAAACCTAAACCTAACCCTAAATCTATCCCTAACCCTAACACTAACCCTAAACCTAACCCTGACCTTAACCCTAACCCTAATCCTAACACTAACCATAACCCTAACCCTAACCCTAACCCTAACCTTAACCCTAACCATAACCCTAACCCTAAACCTAACCCTAACCCTAACCCAAACCCTAACCCTAAACCTAACCCTAACCCTAACCGTAACCATAACACTAAACTCTAAACCCTAAACCTAATCCACCCTAAACCTTAAACAATCCTAAACCACAAACCTTAAACCCTAAACCCTAAATCTAACAATAAACCTAAACCTAACCCTAAATCTAACCCTAACCCTAACCCTAACCCTAAACATAATCCTAACACTAACCATAACCCAAACACTAACCCTAACCCTAACCCTAAACCTAACCCTAACCTTAAACCTCACACTAACCCTAATCCTAACACTAAAACTTAAACTTTAAATCTAACCCTAACCCTAACCCTATCCCTAACCCTAACAATAACCCTATCCCTAAACCTAACCCTGACCCTAATTCTAACACTAACCCTATTTCTAATTCTAACCCTAACACTAATCCTAAATTTAAACCTAACTCCCTAATAATAACACTAACCCTAAACCTAAACCTAACCCTAACCCTAACCCTAA
>NC_137980.1:62789273-62794273 GCF_963924665.1 Micromys minutus | reverse complement strand
CTGACCCTAATCCTAACACTAACCATAACCCTAACCCTAACACTAACCCTAACCTTAACCCTAACCCTAACCCTAACCCTAACCCTAACTCTAACCCTAACCCTAACCCTAACCGTAACCATAATACTAAACTCTAAACCCTAAACCTAATCCACCCTTAAACTTAAACAATCCTAAACCATAAACCTTAAACCTTAAACCATAAATCTAACAATAAACCTAAACCTAACCCTAAATCTAACCCTAACCCTAACCCTAAACCTAAACATAAACCTGACCCTAACCCTAATCCTAATCCTAACACTAATCATAAACCAAGCACTAACCCTAACCCTAACCCTAAACCTAACCCTAAACCTCACACTATCCTAATCCTAACACTAAACCCTAAACTTTAAATCTAACCCTAACCCTAACCCTACCCTTAACCCTAACCCTAACCATATTTCTAAACCTAACCCTGACTCTAATCCTAACACTAACCCTATTTCTAATTCTAACCCTAACACTAATCCTAAACTAAAACCTAACCCCTAATAATAACCCTAACACTAAACCTAACCCTAACCCTAACCCTAACCCTAACACTAACACTAACCCATAACCCCTAACACTAACCCTAAACCAAACCCCTAACCCTAACCCTAACCCTAACCCTAACCTTCCCCTAACCCTAACCCTAACCCTAACCCTAACCCTAAACCTAACCCTAACCCTAACCTTAACCCTAACCCTAACCTTAACCCTAACTCAAACCCTAACCCCTAACCCTTACCCTAACCCTAACCCTAACCTTAACCCTAATCCTTACCCTAACCCTAACCCTAACCCTAACCGTAACCATAGCACTAAACTCTAAACCCTAAACCTAATCCACCCTAAACCTTAAACAATCCTAAACCATAAACCGTAGACCCTAAACCCTAAATTTAACATTAAACCTAAACCTAACCCTAAATCTAACCCTAACCTTAAACCCTCCCTGACCACAACCCTAACCCTAACCCTAACCCTAACCCTAAACCTAACACTGACCCTAATCCTAACACTAAACCTATTTCTAATTCTAACCATAACACTAATCCTAAACTTAAACCTAACCCCCTAATAATAACCCTAACCCTAACACTAACCCTAACCCCTAACCCTAACCCTAACCCTAACCCTAACCTAACCCTAACCCTAACCCTAACCCTAACCAAAACCCTAACACAAACCCCCTAACTTTTACCCTAACCCTAACCCTAACCCTAACCTTTACCATAACCCTAACCCTAACCCTAACCCCATCCCTAACCCTAACCCTAACCGTAACCATAACACTAAACTCTAAACCCTAAACCTAATCCACCCTAAACCTTAAACAATCCTAAACCATAAACCTTAAACCCTAAACCCTAAATCTAACAATAAACCTAAACCTAACCCTAAATCTAACCCTAACCCTATCCCTAACCCTAAACCTAACCCTGACCCTAACCCTAACCCTAATCCTAACACTAACCATAACCCTAACCCTAACACTAACCCTAACCTTAACCCTACCCTAACCCTAACCCTAACCCTAACTCTAACCCTAACCCTAACCCTAACCGTAACCATAATACTAAACTCTAATCCTTAAACCTAATCCACCCTAAACCTTAAACAATCCTAAACCATAAACCTTAAACCCTAAACCCTAAATCTAACAATAAACCTAAACCTAACCCTAAATCTAACAATAAACCTAACCCTAACCCTAAACCTAAACCTGACCCTAACCCTAACCCTAATCCTAACATTAATCATAACCCAAACACTAACCCTAACCCTAACCCTAAACCTAACCCTAAACCTCACACTATCCATAATCCTAACACTAAACCCTAAACTTTAAATCTAATCCTAACCCTAACCCTACCCTTAACCCTAACCCTAACCCTATCCCTAAACCTAACCCTGACCCTAATCTTAACACTAACCATATTTCTAATTCTAACCCTAACACTAATCCTTAACTAAAACCTAACCCCCTAATAATAACCCTAACACTAAACCTAACCCTAACCCTAACCCTAACCCTAACACTAACCCCTAACCCCTAACACTAACCCTAACCCTAACCCCTAACCCTAACCCTAACCCTAACCCTAACCCTAACCCTAACTCTAACCCTAACCCTATCCCTAACCCTAACCCTTACCCTAACACTAACACTAACCTTAACCCTAACCCTAACCTTAACCCTCACCCTAACCCTCACCTTAACCCTAAACCTAACCCTAACACTAACCCTAACATCCTAAATCCTAAACCCTAAACCCCGAAAAACCCTAAACACTAATTACAAAAGCACCCTAAACCCTAAACTATGAACACTAAACGCTAAAAAACCCTAAACCCTAAACCCTAAACACTAAACCCTAAACAAGCCTAAACCCTAAAACCAATAACACTATACCCTAAACAACCCTAAACCCTTAACCCTAAACATTATACCCTAAACCCTAAAACACTATACAACCTTAAACCCTATACCTTAAAATATCCTAAATCATAAATCCTGAACAACCCTAAACACTAAATTATAAACAACCCTAAAAAACCCTAAACAACTCTAAACGCTAAAACCTAAACAACCCTAAACATTAAACAATCTTAAACGCTAAACCCTATACCCTAAACCTAAACCACCCTAAAACTTAAACAATCCTAAACCCTAAACCTTAAACCATAAACCCTAAATTTTAAACCATTAATCTAAGAATAACCCTAACCATAACCCTAACCCTAACCCTAACCGTAACCATAACACTAAACTCTAAACCCTAAACCTAATCCACCCTAAACCTTAAACAATCCTAAACCATAAACCTTAGACCCTAAACCCTAAATCTAACCCTAACCCTAAACCCTCCCTGACCCTAACCCTAACCCTAACCCTAACCCTAACCCTAACCCTAACCCTAACCCTAACCCTAACCCTAAACCTAACCCTAAACCTAACCCTGACCCTAATCCTAACACTAAACCTATTTCTAATTCTAACCCTAACACTAATCCTAAAATTAAACCTAACCCCCTAATAATAACCCTAACCCTAACACTAACCCTAACCCCTAACCCTAACCCTAACCCTAACACAAACCCTAACACTAACCCCCTAACTTTTACCCTAACCCTAACCCTAACTCTAAACCTAACCCTTACCATAACCTTAACCCTTACCCTAACCCCATCCCTAACCCTAACCCTAACCGTAACCATAACACTAAACTCTAAACCCTAAACCTAATCCACCCTAAAGCTTAAACAATCCTCAACCATAAACCTTAAACCCTAAACCCTATATCTAACAATAAACCTAAACCTAACCCTAAATCTAACCCTAACCCTATCCCTAAACCTAAACCTAACCCTGACCCTAACCCTGACCCTAATCCTAACACTAACCATAACCCTAACCCTAACACTAACCCTAACCTTAACCCTAACCCTAACCCTAACCCTAACCCTAACTCTAACCCTAACCCTAACCCTAACCGTAACCATAATACTAAACTCTAAACCCTAAACCTAATCCACCCTTAAACTTAAACAATCCTAAACCATAAACCTTAAACCTTAAACCATAAATCTAACAATAAACCTAAACCTAACCCTAAATCTAACCCTAACCCTAACCCTAACCCTAAACATAAACCTGACCCTAACCCTAATCCTAATCCTAACACTAATCATAAAGCAAGCACTAACCCTAACCCTAAACCTAAACCTAACCCTAAACCTCACACTATCCTAATCCTAACACTAAACCCTAAACTTTAAATCTAACCCTAACCCTAAACCTACCCTTAACCCTACCCTTAACCCTAACCCTAACCATATTTCTAAACCTAACCCTGAATCTAATCCTAACACTAACCCTATTTCTAATTCTAACCCTAACACTAATCCTAAACTAAAACCTAACCCCTAATAATAACCCTAACACTAAACGTAACCCTAACCCTAACCCTAACCCTAACACTAACACTAACCCCTAACCCCTAACACTAACCCTAAACCAAACCCCTAACCCTAACCCTAACCCTAACCCTAACTTTAACCTTAACCCTAACCCTAACCCTAACCCTATCCCTAACACTAACCCTTATTCTAACACTAACACTAACCTTAACCCTAACCCTAACCTTAACCCTCACCCTAACCCTCACCTTAACCCTAAACCTAACCCTAACACTAACCCTAACACCCTAAATCCTAAACCCTAAACCCCGAAAAACCCTAAACACTAATTCTAAAAGCACCCTAAACCCTAAACTATAAACACTAAACGCTAAAAAACCCTAAACCCTAAATCCTAAACACTAAACCCTAAACAATCCTAAACCCTAAAACCATTAACACTATACCCTAAACAACCCTAAACCCTTAACCCTAAACATTATACCCTAAACCCTAAAACACTATACAACCTTAAACCCTAAACCTTAAAATATCCTAAATCATAAATCCTGAACAAGCCTAAACACTAAAGCATAAACAACCCTAAAAAACCCTAAACAACTCTAAACGCAAAAACCTAAACAACCCTAAACATTAAACAATCTTAAACGCTAAACCCTATACCCTAAACCTAAACCACCATAAAACTTAAACAATCCTAATCCCTAAACCTTAAACCATAAACCCTAAATTTTAAACCATAAGTCTAAGAATAACCATAACCCTAACACTAACCCTAAACCTAAACCTAACCCTAACCCCAACCCTAACCTTAACCCCATAACCCTAACCCTAATTTAAGCCTAACATAACCCCATAACCTTAACTCTAACCCTAACTCTAACCCTAATGCTAACCCTAACCCTAACCCTAACCTTAACCCCTTAACATTAATCCCTAAATCCTAAACCCTGAACAACCATAAATCCTAAACCCTGAACAACCCTAAATCATAAACCCTGAATAACCCTAAACACTAACCTCTAAACAACCCTAAACAAACCTAATCA
>NC_137980.1:62779273-62784273 GCF_963924665.1 Micromys minutus | reverse complement strand
ACCCTAACCCTAACCCTAACCCTAAACCTAACCCTAACCCTAAACTTAACCCTAATCCTAACCCTAACCCTAACCCTAACCCTAACCGTAATTATAACACTAAACTCTAAACCCTAAACCTAATCCACCCTAAACCTTAAACAATCCTAAACCATAAACCGTAGACCCTAAACCCTAAATCAAACAATAAACCTAAACCTAACCCTAAATCTAATCCTAACCCTAAACCCTCCCTGACCCTAACCCTAACCCTAACCCTAAGCCTAAACCTAACCCTGACATTAATCCTAACACTAAACCTATTTCTAATTCTAACCCTAACACTAATCCTAAACTTAAACCTAACCCCCTAATAATAACCCTAACCATAACACTAACCCTAACCCCTAACCCTAACCCTAACCCTAACCCTAACCCTAACCCTAAACATAAACCTGACCCTAACCCTAATCCTAATCCTAACACTAATCATAACCCAAAAACTAACCCTAACCCTAACCCTAAACCTAACACTAAACCTCACACTGTCCCTAATCCTAACACTAAACCCTAAACTTTAAATCTAACCCTAACCCTAACCCTACCCTTAACCCTAACCCTAACCATATTTCTAAACCTAACCCTGACCCTAATCCTAACACTAACCCTATTTCTAATTCTAACCCTAACACTAATCCTAAACTAAAACCTAACCCCCTAATAATAACCCTAACACTAAACCTAACCCTAACCCTAATCTTAACCCTAACCCTAACACTAACCCCTAACCCCTAACACTAACCCTAACCCAAACCCCTAACCCTAACCCTAACCCTAACCCTAACCTTAACCCTAACCCTAACCCTAACCCTATCCCTATCCCTAACCCTAACCCTTATTCTAACACTAACACTAACCTTAACCCTAAACCTAACCTTAACCCTCACCCTAACCCTAACCTTAACCCTAAACCTAACCCTAACACTAACCCTAACACCCTAAATCCTAAACTCTAAACCCCGAAAAACCCTAAACACTAATTCCAAAAGCACCCTAAACCCTAAACTATAAACACTAAACGCTAAAAAACCCTAAACCCTAAACACTAAACACTAAACCCTAAACAAGCCTAAACCCTAAAACCATTAACACTATACCCTAAACAATCCTAAACCCTTAACCCTAAACATTATACCCTAAACCCTAAAACACTATACAACCTTAAACCCTAAACCTTAAAATATCCTAAATCATAAATCCTGAACAAGCCTAAACACTAAATCATAAACAACCATAAAAAACCCTAAAAAACTCTAAACGCTAAAACCTAAACAACCCTAAACATTAAACAATCTTAAACGCTAAACCCTATACCCTAAACGTAAACCACCCTAAAACTTAAACAATCCTAAACCCTAAACCTTAAACCATAAACCCTAAATTTTAAACCATAAATCTAAGAATAACCATAACCCTAACCCTAACCCTAAACCTAAACCTAACCCTAACCCCAACCCTAACCTTAACCCCATAACCCTAACCCTAACCTTAAGCCTAACATAACCCCATAACCTTAACTCTAACCCTAACTCTAACCCTAACCCGAACCCTAACCCTAACCCTAACCCTAACCTTAACCCTTTAACCTTAATCCCTAAATCCTAAACCCTGAACAACCATAAATCCTAAACCCTGAACAACCCTAAATCATAAACCCTGAATAACCCTAAACACTAACCTCTAAACAACCCTAAACAACCCTAATCACTAAACCATAAACAACCCTAAACACTAAACCCTAAACAACCCTATACCCTAAACCTTAAACACTAAACCCTAAATAACCCTAAACCCTAAACCATTAACACTATACCCTAAATAACACTAAACACTAAACCCAAAACAACCCTAAAACCTAAACCTTAAACACTAAACCTTAAACAACCCTAAACCCTAAACACTAAACCCTAAACAACCCTAAAATTTTAACCCTAAACACTATACCCTAAACAACCCTAAACCTTAAACAATCCTAAACTCTAAACCCTAAACCCTTAACCTAAACCACCCTAAATCTTAAACAATCCTAAACCCTAAACCATAAACCCTAAACACTAAACCCTAAACCCTAAACCTAACAATAACCATAACCCTAACCCTAACCCCAAACCCTTACCTTAACCCTAACCCTAACCCTAACCCTAATCCTAACCCTAACCCTAAACCTAACCCTAACCCTAATCCTAACCCTAACCCTAACCCTAAACCTAATCCTAACCATAACCTTAACCCTAATCCTAACCCTAACCCTAACCCTAACCCTAACCGTAACCATAACACTAAAGTCTAAACCCTAAACCTAATCCACCCTAAACCTTAAACAATCCTAAACCATAAACCTTAGACCCTAAATCCTAAATCTAACAATAAACCTAAACCTAACCCTAAATTTAACCCTAACCCTAACCCTAGCCCTAAACCCTCCCTGACCCTAACCCTAACCGTAACCCTAACCCTAACCCTAAACCTAACCCTGACCCTAATCCTAACACTAAACCTATTTCTAATTCTAACCCTAACACTATTCCTAAACTTAAACCTAACACCCTAATAATAACCCTAACACTAACACTAACCCTAACCTCTAACCCTAAACCTAACCCTAACCCAAACCCTAACACTAACCCCTAACCCTTACCCTAACCCTAACCCTAACTCTAACCCTATCTATTACCCTAACCCTAAACCTAACCCTAACCCTAACCCTAACACTAACCGTAACCATAACACTAAACTCTATACACTAAAACTAATCCACCATAAACCATAACAATCCTAAACCATAAACCTTAAACCCTAAACCCTAAATCTAACAATTAACCTAAACCTGACCCTAAATCTAACCCTAACCCTAACCCTAACCCTAAACCTAACCCTGACCCTAACCCTAATCCTAATCCTAACACTAACCATAATCCTAACCCTAACCCTAACCCTAACCCTAACCTTAACCCTAACCCTAACCCTAACCCTAACCCTAACCCTAACCCTAACCCTAACCTTAACCCTAACCCTAACCCCTTAACCTTAATCCCTAAATCCTAAACCCTGAACAACCATAAATCCTAAACCCTGAACAACCCTAAATCATAAATCCTGAATAACCCTAAACACTAACCTCTAAACAACACTTAACAACCCTAATCACTAAACCATAAACAACCCTAAAGACTAAACCCTAAAAAACCCTATACCCTAAACCTTAAACACTAAACCCTAAATAACCCTAAACCCTAAACCATTAACACTATACCCTAAACAACACTAAACACTAAACCCAAAACAACCCTAAAACCTAAACCTTAAACACTAAACCTTAAACAACCCTAAACCCTAAACACTAAACCCTAAACAACCCTAAACTTTTAACCCTAAACACTATACCCTAAACAACCCTAAACCTTAAACAATCATAAACTCTAAACCCTAAACCCTTAACCTAAACCACCCTAAAGCTTAAACAATCCTAATCCCTAAACCTTAAACCCTAAACACTAAACCCTAAACCCTAAACCTAACAATAACCATAACCCTAACCCTAAACCCTAACCCTTACCCTAATCCTAACCCTAACCCTAATCCTAACCCTAACCCTAACCCTAACCCTAACCCTAACCCTAAACCTAATCCTAACCCTTACCCTAACCCTAACTTTAACCCTAACCCTAACCCTAACACTAAACCCTAAACCCTAAACCTAACCCTAACCCTAAAACTAAACTTTAAATCCTAAACATAATCTACCCTAAACCTTAAACAATCCTAAACCCTAAACCCTGAACCCTAAACCTAACCCTAACCCTAACCCTAACACTAACCATAACCCTAACACTAAATTGTAAACCCTAAATTTAAGTTACGATAAAACTTAAACAATCCTAAACCCTAAACCTTAAACCCTAAACCTAACAATTACCATAACCCTAACCCTAATCCTAACCCTAACACTAACCCTAAACGTAACCCTAACACTAAACCTAACCCTAACCCTAATCCTAACCCTAAACCTAACCCTAACACTAAACCTAATCCTAACCCTAACCCTAACCCTAAACCTGACCCTAACCCTAACCCTAACCCTAACCCTAATCCTAACTCTAACCCTAATCATAACAATAAACCTAAACCTAACCCTAACCCTAACCATAACCTAACACTAACTTTAACCCTAACCCTAACCCTAACCCTAACAGTAATCCCTAAACCCTAAACCTAACCCAAACCATATCCCAAACACAAAACTCTAAACCCTAAAAATAATCCTACCTAAACCTTAAATAATCCTAAATCCTAAACCTTTACCCTAAACCCTAAACCCTAAACCTAACAATATCCATGACACTAAACGTAACCCTAAACATAACCCTAACCCTAACCCTAATCGGAACACTAAACCCTAAACCCTAAACCTAACCCTTACCTTAACACTAAACTCTAAACCCTAAACCTAATCTACCCTAAACCTTAAACAATCCTAAACCCAAAACCTTAGACCCTAAACACTAAACCCTGAACCTAACAAACCTAACCCTAACCCTAAACCTAACCCTAACCCTAAACCTAACCCTAACCGTAACCCTAACCCTAAAACTAACCCTAACCTTAAGCCTAACCATAAACCTAACCCTAACCCTAAACCTAACCTTAACCCTAACCCTAACCCTAAACCTAACAATAAACATAATCATAACCCTTACCCTAACCCTAAACCTAACCCTAACCGTAACCCTAACCCTAACCCTAACCGTAACACTAACCCTAACCCTAACCCTAACCCTAACCCTAACCCTAACCCTAACCTTAACCTTAACCATAACACTAAACTCTAAACCCTAAACCTAATCCACCCTAAACCTTAAAAAATCCTAAACCATAAACCTTAAACCCTAAAACCTAAATCTAAAAATAAACCTAAACCTAACCCCAAATCTATCCCTAACCCTAACCCTAACCCTAAACCT
>NC_137980.1:62764273-62771773 GCF_963924665.1 Micromys minutus | reverse complement strand
ACCCTAACCCTAACACTAAACCCTAACCCTTACCCTAACCCTAACCCTAACCCTAACCCTAACCCTAACCCTAAACCCTAAATCTAACAATAAACCTAAACCTGACCCTAAATCTAACCCTAACCCTAACCCTAACCCTAAACCTAACCCTGACCCTAATCCTAACACTAACCCTATTTCTAATTCTAACCCTAACACTAATCCTAAACTTAAACCTAACCCTCTAATAATAACCCTAACCCTAACACTAACCCTATCCCCTAACCCTAACCCTAACCCTAACCCTAACCCTAACCTAAACATAACCCTAACCCTAACCCTAACACTACCCCTAACCCTTACCCTAACCCTAACCCTAACCCTAACCCTAACCATTACCCTAACCCCAACCCTAACCCTAACCCTAACCCTAACACTAACCATAACCATAACACTAAACTCTAAACCCTAAACCTAATCCACCGTAAACCTTAAACAATCCTAAACCATAAACCTTAAACCCTAAACCCTAAATCTAACAATAAACCTAAACCTGACCCTAAATCTAACCCTAACCCTAACCCTAACCCTAAACCTAACCCTGACCCTAACCCTAACCCTAATCCTAACACTAACCATAACCCTAACCCTAACCCTAACCCTAACCTTAACCCTAACCCTAACCCTAACCCTAACCCTAACCCTAACTCTAACCCTAACCCTAAACCTAACCCTAACCCCTTAACCTTAATCCCTAAATCCTAAACCCTGAACAACCATAAATCCTAAACCCTGAACAACCCTAAATCATAAACCCTGAATAACCCTAAACACTAACCTCTAAACAACCCTAAACAACCCTAATCACTAAATCATAAACAACCCTAAACACTAAATCATAAACAACCCTATACCCTAAACCTTAAACAGTAAACCCTAAATAATTCTAAACCCTAAACCATTAACACTATACCCTAAACAACACTAAACATTAACCCAAAACAACCCTAAAACCTACACCTTAAACACTAAAACTTAAACAACCCTAAACCCTAAACACTAAAGCCTAAACAACCCTAAACTTCTAACCCTAAACACTATACCCTAAACAACCCTAAACCTTAAACAATCCTAAAGTCTAAACCCTAAACCCTTAACCTAAACCACCCTAAATCTTAAACAATCCTAACCCCTCAACCTTAAACCCTAAACACTAAACCCTAAACCCTAAACCTAACAATAACCATAACCCTAACCCTAACCCCTAACCCTTACCCTAACCCTAACCCTAATCCTAACCCTAACCCTAACCCTAACCCTAACCCTAACCCTAACCCTAACCCTAACCCTAACTCTAAACCTAATCCTAACCCTAACCTTAACCCTAATCCTAACCCTAACCCTAACCCTAACCCTAACCGTAACCATAACACTAAACTCTAAACCCTAAACCTAATCCACCCTTAACCTTAAACAATCCTAAACCATAAACCTTAGACCCTAAATCCTAAATCTAACAATAAACCTAAACCTAACACTAAATCTAACCCTAACCCTAACCCTAAACCCTCCCTGACCCTAACCCTAACCCTAACCCTAACCCAAACCCTAAACCTAACCCTGACCCTAATCCTAACACTAACCCTATTTCTAATTCTAACCCTAACACTAATCCTAAACTTAAACCTAACCCCCTAATAATAACCCTAACCCTAACACTAACCCTAACCCCTAACCCTAACCCTAACCCTAACACTAACCCCTAACCCTTACCCTAACCCTAACCCTAACCCTAACCCTAACCATTACCCTAACCCTAACCCTAACCCTAACCCTAACACTAACCGTAACCATAACACTAAACTCTAAACCCTAAACCTAATCCACCCTAAACCTTAAACAATCCTAAACCATAAACCTTAAACCCTAAACCCTAAATCTAACAATAAACCTAAACCTGACCCTAAATCTAACCCTAACCCTAACCCTAACCCTAAACCTAACCCTGACCCTAAACCTAACCCTAATCCTAACACTAACCATAACCCTAACCCTAACCCTAACCCTAATCTTAACCCTAACCCTAACCCTAACCCTAAACCTAACCCTAAACCTAACCCTAACCCTAACCCTAAACCCTTAACCTTAATCCCTAAATCCTAAACCCTGAACAACCATAAATCCTAAACCCTGAACAACCCTAAATCATAAACCCTGAATAACCCTAAACATTAACCTCTAAACAACCCTAAACAACCCTAATCACTAAACCATAAAAAACCCTAAACACTAAACCCTAAACAACCCTATACCCTAAACCTTAAACACTAAACCCTAAATAACCCTAAACCCTAAACCATTAACACTATACCCTAAACAACACTAAACATTAACCCAAAACAACCCTAAAACCTAAACCTTAAACACTAAAACTTTAACAACATTAAACCCTAAACACTAAAGCCTAAACAACCCTAAACTTTTAACCCTCAACACTATACCCTAAACAACCCTAAACCTTAAACAATCCTAAAGTCTAAACCCTAAACCCTTAACCTAAACCACCCTAAATCTTAAACAATCCTAAACCCTAAACCTTAAACCCTAAACACTAAACCCTAAACCCTAAACCTAAAAATAACCATAACCCTAACCCTAACCCCTAACCCTTACCCTAACCCTAACCCTAACCCTAACCCTAACCCTAACTCTAAACCTAATCCTAACCCTAACCTTAACCCTAAACCTAACCCTAACCCTAACCCTAACCCTAACCGTAACCATAACACTAAACTCTAAACCCTAAACCTAATCCACCCTAAACCTTAAACAATCCTAAACCATAAACATTAGACCCTAAATCCTAAATCTAACAATAAACCTAAACCTAACCCTAAATCTAACCCTGACCCTAACCCTAACCCTAAACCCTCCCTGACCCTAACCCTAACCCTAACGCTAACACTAACCCTAAACCAAACCCTGACCCTAATCCTAACACTAAACCTATTTTTAATTCTAACCCTAACACTAATCCTAAACTTAAACCTAACCCCCTAATAATAACCCTCACCATAACACTAACCCTAACCCCTAACCTTAACCCTAACCCTAACCCTAACCCTAACCCTAACACTAACCCCTAACCCTTACCCTAACCCTAACCCTAACACTAACCCTAACCATTACCCTAACCCTAACCCTGACCCTAACCCTATCCCTAACCCTAACACTAACCGTAACCATAACACTAAACTCTAAACCCTAAACCTAATCCACCCTAAACCTTAAACAATCCTAAACCATAAACCTTAAACCCTAAACCCTAAATCTAACAATAAACCTAAACCTGACCCTAAATCTAACCCTAACCCTAACCCTAACCCTAAACCTAACCCTGACCCTAAACCTAACCCTAATCCTAACACTAACCATAACCCTAACCCTAACCCTAACCCTAATCTTAACCCTAACCCTAACCCTAACCCTAACCCTAAACCTAACCCTAACCCTAACCCTAAACCCTTAACCTTAATCCCTAAATCCTAAACCCTGAACAACCATAAATCCTAAACCCTGAACAACCCTAAATCATAAACCCTGAATAACCCTAAACACTAACCTCTAAACAACCCAAAACAACCCTAATCACTAAACGATAAAAAACCCTAAACACTAAACCCTAAACAACCCTATACCCTAAAACTTAAACACTAAACCCTAAATAACCCTAAACCCTAAACCATTAACACTATACCCTAAACAACACTAAACATTAACCCAAAACAACCCTAAAACCTAAACCTTAAACACTAAAACTTAAACAACCCTAAACCCTAAACACTAAAGCCTAAACAACCCTAAATTTTTAACCCTCAACACTATACCCTAAACAACCCTAAACCTTAAACAATCCTAAAGTCTAAACCCTAAACCCTTAACCTAAACCACCCTAAATCTTAAACAATCCTAAACCCTAAACCTTAAATTCTAAACACTAAATCCTAAACCCTAAACCTAACAATAACCATAACCCTAACCCTAACCCCTAACCCTTACCCTAACCCCAACCCTAACCCTAATCCTAACCCTAACCCTAACCCTAACCCTAACCCTAACCCTAACCCTAACTCTAAACCTAATCCTAACCCTAACCTTAACCCTAATCCTAACCCTAACCCTAACCCTAACCCTAACCGTAACCATAACACTAAACTATAAACCCTAAACCTAATCCACCCTAAACCTTAAACAATCCTAAACCATAAACCTTAGACCCTAAATCCTAAATCTAACAATAAACCTAAACCTAACCCTAAATCTAACCCTGACTCTAACCCTAACCCTAAACCCTCCCTGACCCTAACCCTAACCCTAACCCTAACCCTAAACCTAACGCTGACCCTAATCCTAACACTAAACCTATTTCTAATTCTAACCCTAACACTAATCCTAAACTTAAACCTAACCCCCTAATAATAACCCTAACCCTAACACTAACCCTAACCCCTAACCTTAACCCTAACCCTAACCCTAACCCTAACACTAACCCCTAACCCTTACTTTAACCCTAACCCTAACCCTAACCCTAACCCTAACCCTAACACTAACACTAACCCCTAACCCTTACCCTAACCCTAACCCTAACCCTAACCCTAACCATTACCCTAACCCTAACCCTAACCCTAACACTAACCGTAACCATAACACTAAACTCTAAACCCTAAACCTAATCCACCCCAAACCTTAAACAATCCTAAACCATAAACCTTAAACCCTAAACCATAAATCTAACAATAAACCTAAACCTGACCCTAAATCTAACCCTAACCCTAACCCTAACCCTAAACCTAACCCTGAGTCTAACCCTAACCCTAATCCTAACACTAACCATAACACTAACCCTAACCCTAACCCTAACCTTAACCCTAACCTTAACCCTAACCCTAACCTTAACCCTAACCCTAACCTTAACCCTAACCCTAACCCCTTAACCTTAATCCCTAAATCCTAAACCCTGAACAACCATAAATCCTAAACCCTGAACAACCCTAAATCATAAACCCTGAATAACCCTAAACACTAACCTCTAAACAACCCTAAACAACCCTAATCACTAAACCATAAACAACCCTAAACACTGAACCCTAAACAACCCTATACCCTAACCCTTAAACACTAAACCCTAAATAACCCTATACCCTAAACCATTAACACTATACCCTAAACAACACTAAACATTAACCCAAAACAACCCTAAAACCTAAACCTTAAACACTAAAACTTAAACAACCCTAAACCCTAAACACTAAAGCCTAAACAACCCTAAACTTTTAACCCTAAACACTATACCCTAAACAACCCTAAACCTTAAACAATCCTAAAGTCTAAACCCTAAACCCTTAACCTAAACCACCCTAAATCTTAAACAATCCTAAACCCTAAACCTTAAACCCTAAACACTAAACCCTAAACCCTAAACCTAACAATAACCATAACCATAACCCTAACCCCAAACCCTTACCCTAACCCTAACCCTAACCCTAATCCTAACCCTAACCCTAACCCTAACCCTAACCCTAACCCTAACCCTAAATCTAATCCTAACCCTTACCCTAACCCTAACTTTAACCCTAACCCTAATCCTAACACTAAACCCTAAACCCTAAACCTAACCCTAACCCTAAAACTAAACTTTAAATCCTAAGCCTAATCTACCCTAAACCTTAAACAATCCTAAACCATAAACCCTGAACCCTAAACCTAACCCTAACCCTAACCCTAACACTAACCATAACCCTAACACTAAATAGTAAACCCTAAATTTAAGTTACGATAAACCTTAAACAATCCTAAACCCTAAACCTTAAACCCTAAACCTAACAATTACCATAACCCTAACCCTAATCCTAACCCTAACCCTAACCCTAAACGTAACCCTAACACTAAACCTAACGTAAAACACTAACCCTAACCCTAAACCTTACACTAACACTAAATGTAGTCCTAACCCTAACCTTAACCCTAAACCTGACCCTAACCCTAACCCTAACCCTAACCCTAATCCTAACTCTAACCCTAATCCTAACAATAAACCTAAACCTAACCCTAAACCTAACCCTAAACCTAACACTAACCTTAACCCTAACCCTAAACCTAACTCTAACAGTAATCCCTAAACCCTAAACCTAACCCTAACGATATCCAAAACACAAAACTCTAAACCCTAAAAATAATCCACCCTAAACCTAAACAATCCTAAAACCTAAACCGTTACCCTAAACCCTAAACTCTAAACCTAACAATATCCATGACCCTAAACGTAACCCTAAACCTAACCCTAACCCTAACCCTAATCCGAACACTAAATCCTAAACCCTAAACCTAACCCTAACCTTAACACTAAACTCTAAACCCTAAACCTAATCTACCCTAAACCTTAAACAATCCTAAACCCAAAACCTTAGACCCTAAACACTAAACCCTAAACCTAACAATAATCCTAACCCTAACCCTAACCCTAACCCTAATCTTAAACCTAACCCTAACCGTAACCCTAACCCTAAACCTAACCCTAACCTTAAGCCTAAACTTAACCCTAACCCTAACCCTAAACCTAACAATAAACATAATCATAACCCTTACCCTAACCCTAACCCTAACCCTAACCGTAACCCTAACCCTAACCCTAACCGTAACACTAACCCTAACCCTAACCCTAACCCTAACCCTAACCCTAACCCTAACCCTAACCTTAACCTTAAGCATAACAATAAACTCTAAACCCTAAACCTAATCCACCCTAAACCTTAAAAAATCCTAAACCATAAACCTTAAACCCTAAACCCAAAATCTAACAATAAACCTAAACCTAACCCTAAATCTATCCCTAACCCTAACCCTAACCCTAAACCTAACCCTGACCTTAACCCTAACCCTAATCCTAACACTAACCATAACCCTAACCTTAACCCTAACCCCAACCTTAACCCTAACCATAACCCTAACCCTAAACCAAACCCTAACCCTAACCCAAACCCTAACCCTAAACCTAACCCTAACCCTAACCGTAACCATAACACTAAACTATAAACCCTAAACCTAATCCACCCTAAACCTTAAACAATCCTAAACCACAAACCTTAAATCCTAAACCCTAAATCTAACAATAAACCTAAACCTAACCCTAAATCTAACCCTAACCCTAACCCTAACCCTAAACCTAATCCTAACACTAACCATAACCCAAACACTAACCCTAACCCTAACCCTAAACCTAACCCTAACCCTAAACCTCACACTAACCCTAATCCTAACACTAAACCTTAAACTTTAAATCTAACCCTAACCCTAACCCTACCCCTAACCCTAACCCTAACCCTATCCCTAAACCTAACCCTGACCCTAATACTAACACTAAACCTATTTCTAATTCTAACCCTAACACTAATCCTAAATTTAAACCTAACTCCCTAATAATAACCCTAACCCTAAACCTAACCCTAACCCTAACCCTAACCC
>NC_137980.1:62759273-62761773 GCF_963924665.1 Micromys minutus | reverse complement strand
CCCTAAACCTAACCCTAACCCTAACCTTAACTCTAATCCTAACCCTAACCCTAACCCTAACCCTAACCGTAACCATAACACTAAACTCTAAACCCTAAACCTAATCCACCCTAAACCTTAAACAATCCTAAACCATAAACCGTAGACCCTAAACCCTAAATCTAACATTAAACCTAAACCTAACCCTAAATCTAACCCTAACCCTAAACCCTCCCTGACCCTAACCCTAACCCTAACCCTAACCCTAACCCTAAACCTAACCCTGACCTTAATCCTAACACTAAACCTATTTCTAATTCTAACCCTAACACTAATCCTAAACTTAACCCTAACCCCCTAATAATAACCCTAACCCTAACACTAACCCTAACCCCTAACCCTAACCCTAACGCTAACCCTAACCTAACCCTAACCCTAACCCTAACCCTAACCCAAACCCTAACACTAACCTTCTAACTTTTACCCTAACCCTAACCCTAACCTTATCATAACCCTAACCCTAACCCTAACCCCATCCCTAACCCTAACCCTAACCGTAACCATAACACTAAACTCTAAACCCTAAACCTAATCCACCCTAAACCTTGAACAATCCTAAACCATAAACCTTAAACCCTAAACCCTAAATCTAACAATAAACCTAAACCTAACCCTAAATCTAACCTTAACCCTATCCCTAACCCTAAACCTAACCCTGACCCTAACCCTAACCATAATCCTAACACTAACCATAACCGTAACCCTAACACTAACCCTAACCTTAACCCTAACCCTAACCCTAACCCTAACCCTAACTCTAACCCTAACCCTAACTTTAACCGTAACCATAATACTAAACTCTAAACCCTAAACCTAATCCACCCTAAACCTTAAACAATCCTAAACCATAAACCTTAAACCCTAAACCCTAAATCTAACAATAAACCTAAACCTAACCCTAAATCTAACCCTAACCCTAACCCTAACCCTAAACCTAAACCTGACCCTAACCCTAACCCTAATCCTAACACTAATCATAACCCAAACACTAACCCTAACCCTAACCCTAAACCTAACCCTAAAACTCACACTATCCCTAATCCTAACACTAAACCCTAAACTTTAAATCTAACCCTAACCCTAACCCTACCCTTAACCCTAACCCTATCCCTAAACCTAACCCTGACCCTAATCCTAACACTAACCCTATTTCTAATTCTAACCCTAACACTAATCCAAAACTAAAACCTAACCCCCTAATAATAACCCTAACACTAAACCTAACCCTAACCCTAACCCTAACCCTAACCCTAACACAAACCCCTAACCCCTAACACTAACCCTAACCCTAACCCCTAACCTAACTCTAACCCAAACCTTAACCCTAACCCTAACCCTAACCCTATCCCTAACCCTAACCCTTACCCTAACACTAACACTAACCTTAACCCTAACCCTAACCTTAGCCCTCAAACTAACCCTAACCTTAACCCTAAACCTAACCCTAACACTAACCCTAACACCCTAAATCCTAAACCTTAAACCCCGAAAAACCCTAAACACTAATTCCAAAAGCACCCTAAACCCTAAACTATAAACACTAAACGCTAAAAAACCCTAAACCCTAAACCCTAAACACTAAACCCTAAACAAGCCTAAACCCTAAAACCATTAACACTATACCCTAAACAACCCTAAACCCTTAACCCTAAACATTATACCCTAAACCCTAAAACACTATACAACCTTAAACCCTAAACCTTAAAATATCCTAAATCATAAATCCTGAACAACCCTAAACACTAAATTATAAAAAACCCTAAAAAACCCTAAACAACTCTAAACGCTAAAACCTAAACAACTCTAACCATTAAACAATCTTAAACGCTAAATTCTATACCCTAAACCTAAACCACCCTAAAACTTAAACAATCCTAAACCCTAAACCTTAAACCATAAACCCTAAATTTTAAACCATAAATCTAAGAATAACCATAACCCTAACCCTAACCCTAAACCTAAACCTAACCCTAACCCCAACCCTAACCTTAACCCCATAACCCTAACCCTAACCTTAAGCCTAACATAACCCCATAACCCTAACTATAACCCTAACTCTAACCCTAATTCTAACCCTAATGCTAACCCTAACCCTAACCCAAACCCTAACCCTAACCCTAACCCTAACCCCTTAACCTTAATCCCTAAATCCTAAACCCTGAACAACCATAAATCCTAAACCCTGAACAACCCTAAATCATAAACCCTGAATAACCCTAAACACTAACCTCTAAACAACCCTAAACAACCCTAATCACTAAACCATAAACAACCCTAAACACTAAACCCTAAACAACCCTATACCCTAAACCTTAAACACTAAACCCTAAATAACCCTAAACCCTAAACCATTAACACTATACCCTAAACAACCCTAAACACTAAACCCAAAACAACCCTAAAACCTAAACCTTAAACACTAAACCTTAAACAACCCTAAACCCTAAACACTAAACCCTAA
>NC_137980.1:62754273-62756773 GCF_963924665.1 Micromys minutus | reverse complement strand
CTAAACCCTGAACAACCCTAAATCATAAACCCTGAATAACCCTAAACACTAACCTCTAAACAACCCTAAACAACCCTAATCACTAAACCATAAACAACCCTAAACATTACACCCTAAACAACCCTATACCCTAAACCTTAAACCCTAAACCCTAAATAAACCTAAACCCTAAACCATTAACACTATACCCTAAACAACACTAAACACTAAACCCAAAACAACCCTAAAACCTAAACCTTAAACACTAAACCTTAAACAACCCTAAACCCTAAACACTAAACCCTAAACAACCCTAAACTTTTAACCCTAAACATTATACCCTAAACAACCCTAAACCTTAAACAATCCTAAACTCTAAACCCTAAACCCTTAACCTAAACCACCCTAAATCTTAAACAATCCTAAACCCTAAACCTTAAACCCTAAACTCTAAACCCTAAACCCTAAACCTAACAATAACCATAACCCTAACCCTAAACCCTAACCCTTACCCTAACCCTAACCCCTAACCCTTACCCTAACCCTAACCCTAACCCTAATCCTAACCCTAACCCTAACCCTAACCCTAACCCTAACCCTAACCCTAACCCTAAACCTAATCCTAACCCTAACCTTAACCCTAATCCTAACCCTAACCCTAACCCTAACCCTAACCGTAACCATAACACTAAACTCTAAACCCTAAACCTAATCCACCCTAAACCTTAAACAATCCTAAACCATAAACCTTAGACCCTAAATCCTAAATCTAAGTGTAAGCCTAAACCTAACCCTAAATCTAACCCTAACCCTAACCCTAACCCTAAACCCTCCCTGACCCTAACCCTAACCCTAACCCTAACCCTAAACCTAACCCTGACCCTAATCCTAACACTAACGCTATTTCTAATTCTAACCCTAACACTAATCCTAAACTTAAACCTAACCCCCTAATAATAACCCTAACCCTAACACTAACCCTAACCCCTAACCCTAACCCTAACCCTAACCCTAACCCTAACCTAACCCTAACCCTAACCCTAACCCTAACCCTAACACTAACCCCTAACCCTTACCCTAACCCTAACCCTAACCCTGACCATTACCCTAACCCTAACCCTAACCCTAACCCTAACCCAAACCCTAACACTAACCGTAACCATAACACTAAACTCTAAACCCTAAACCTAATCCACCCTAAACCTTAAACAATCCTAAACCATAAACCTTAGACCCTAAATCCTAAATCTAACAATAAGCCTAAACCTAACCCTAAATCTAACCCTAACCCTAACCCTAACCCTAAACCCTCCCTGACCCTAACCCTAACCCTAACCCTAACCCTAAACCTAACCCTGACCCTAATCCTAACACTAACGCTATTTCTAATTCTAACCCTAACACTAATCCTAAACTTAAACCTAACCCCCTAATAATAACCCTAACCCTAACACTAACCCTAACCCCTAACCCTAACCCTAACCCTAACCCTAACCCTAACCTAACCCTAACCCTAACCCTAACCCTAACCCTAACACTAACCCCTAACCCTTACCCTAACCCTAACCCTAACCCTGACCATTACCCTAACCCTAACCCTAACCCTAACCCTAACCCAAACCCTAACACTAACCGTAACCATAACACTAAACTCTAAACCCTAAACCTAATCCACCCTAAACCTTAAACAATCCAAAACCATAAACCTTAAACCCTAAACCCTAAATCTAACAATAAACCTAAGCCTGACCCTAAATCTAACCCTAACCCTAACCCTAACCTTAAACCTAACCCTGACCCTAAACCTAACCCTAATCCTAACACTAACCATAACCCTAACCCTAGGCCTAACTCTAACCTTAACCCTAACCCTAACCCTAACCCTAACCCT
The DNA here is from genome assembly GCF_963924665.1 of Micromys minutus. Classification (NCBI taxonomy): domain Eukaryota; kingdom Metazoa; phylum Chordata; class Mammalia; order Rodentia; family Muridae; genus Micromys; species Micromys minutus. The sequence continues at coordinate 62,754,903 of NC_137980.1, read as the reverse complement.
AACCCTAACCCTAACCCTAACCGTAACCATAATACTAAACTCTAAACCCTAAACCTAATCCACCCGAAAGCTTAAACAATCCTAAACCATAAACCTTAAACCCTAAACCCTAAATCTAACAATAAACCTAAACCTAACCCTTAATCTAACCCTAACCCTAACCCTAACCCTAAACCTAACCCTGACCTTAACCCTAACCCTAATCTTAACACTAACCATAACCCAAGCACTAACCCTAACCCTAACCCTAAACCTAACGCTAACCCTAAACCTCACACTATCCCTAATCCTAACATTAAACCCTAAACTTTAAATCTATCCCTAACCCTAACCCTACCCTTAACCCTAACCCTAACCCTATCCCTAAACCTAACCCTGACCCTAATCCTAACACTAAACCTATTTCTAATTCTAACCCTAACACTAATCCTAAACTTAAACCTAACCCCCTAATAATAACCCTAACATTAAACCTAAACCTAACCCTAACCCTAACCCTAACCCTAACCCTAACCCTAACCCTAACCCTAACCCCTAACCCCTAACACTAACCCTGACCCTAACCCCTAACCCTAACCCTAACCCTAACCTAACCCTAACACTAACACTAACCCTAACCCTAAACCTAAC
>NC_137980.1:62746773-62749273 GCF_963924665.1 Micromys minutus | reverse complement strand
CTAACCGTAACCATAATACTAAACTTTCAACCCTAAACCTAATCCACCCTAAACCTTAAACAATCCTAAACCATAAACCTTAAACCCTAAACCCTAAATCTAACTATAAACCTAAACCTAACCCTAAATCTAACACTAACCCTAACCCTAACCCTAAACCTAAACCTGACCCTAACCCTAACCCTAATATTAACACTAATCATAACACAAACACTAACCCTAACCCTAACCCTAAACCTAACCCTAAACCTCACACTATCCCTAATCCTAACACTAAAACCTAAACTTTAAATCTAATCCTAACCCTAACCCTACCCTTAACCCTAAACCTAACCCTATCCCTAAACCTAACCCTGACCCTAATCCTAACACTAACCCTATTTCTAATTCTAACCCTAACACTAATCCTTAACCAAAACCTAACCCCCTAATAATAACCCTAACACTAAACCTAACCCTAACCCTAACCCTAACCCTAACCCTAACACTAACCCCTAACCCCTAACACTAACCCGAACCCTAACCCCTAACCCTAACCCTAACCCTAACCCTAACCCTATCCCTAACCCTAACCCTAACCCTATCCCTAACCCTAACCCTTACCCTAACACTAACACTAACCTTAACCCTAACCCTAACCTTAACCCTCACCCTAACCCTCACCTTAACCCTAAACCTAACCCTAACACTAACCCTAACACCCTAAATCCTAAACCCTAAACCCCGAAAAACCCTAAACACTAATTCCAAAAGCACCCTAAACCCTAAACTATAAACACTAAACGCTAAAAAACCCTAAACCCTAAACCCTAAACACTCAACCCTAAACAAGCCTAAACCCTAAAACCATTAACACTATACCCTAAACAACCCTAAACCCTTAACACTAAACATTATACCCTAAACCCTAAAACACTATACAACCTTAAACCCTAAACCTTAAAATATCCTAAATCATAAATCCTGAACAACCCTAAACACTAAATCATAAACAACCCTAAAAAACCCTAAACAACTCTAAACGCTAAAACCTAAACAACCCTAAACATTAAACAATCTTAAACGCTAAATTCTATACCCTAAACCTAAACCACTCTAAAACTTAAACAATCCTAAACCCTAAACCTTAAACCATAAACCCTAAATTTTAAACCATAAATCTAAAAATAACAATAACCCTAACCCTAACCCTAAACCTAAACCTAACCCTAACCACAACCCTAACCTTAACCCCATAACCCTAACCCTAACATTAAGCCTAACATAACCCCATAACCCTAACTCTAACCCTAATTCTAACCCTAATGCTAACCCTAACCCTAACCCTAACCCTAACCCCTTAACCTTAATCCCTAAATCCTAAACCCTGAACAACCATAAATCCTAAACCCTGAACAACCCTAAATCATAAACCCTGAATAACCCTAAACACTAACCTCTAAACAACCCTAAACAACCCTAATCACTTAACCATAAAAAACACTAAACACTAAACCCTAAACAACCCTATACCTTAAACCTTAAACACTAAACCCTAAATAACTCTAAACCCTAAACCATTAACACTATACCCTAAACAACACTAAACACTAAACCCAAAACAACCCTAAAACCTAAACCTTAAACACTAAACCTTAAACAACCCTAAACCCTAAACACTAATCCCTAAACAACCCTAAACTTTTAACCCTAAACACTATACCCTGAACAACCCTAAACCTTAAACAATCCTAAACTCTAAACCCTAAACCCTTAACCTAAACCACCCTAAATCTTAAACAATCCTAAACCCTAAACCTTAAACCCTAAACACTAAACCCTAAACCCTAAACCTAACAATAACCATAACCCTAACCCAAAACCCTAACCCTTACCCTAACCCTAACCCTAACCCTAAACCTAATCCTAACCCTAACCTTAAGCCTAATCCTAACCCTAACCCTAACCCTAACCGTAACCATAACACTAAACTCTAAACCCTAAACCTAATCCACCCTAAACCTTAAACAATCCTAAACCATAAACCTTAGACCCTAAATCCTAAATCTAACAATAAACCTAAACCTAACCCTAAATCTAACCCTAACCCTAACCCTAACCCTAAACCCTCCCTGACCCTAACCCTAACCCTAACCCTAACCCTAACCCTAACCCTAAACCTAACACTGACCCTAATCCTAACACTAACCCTAATTCTAATTCTAACCCTAACACTAATCCTAAACTTAAACCTAACCCCCTAATAATAACCCTAACCCTTTCACTAACCCTAACCCCTAACCCTAACCCTAACCCTAACCCTAACCCTAACCTAACCCTAACCCTAACCTAACCCTAACCCTAACCCTAACCCTAACACAAACCCTAACACTAACCCCCTAACTTTTACCCTAACCCTAACCCTAACCCTAAACCTAACCCTTACCATAACCCTAACCCTAACCCTAACCCCATCCCTAACCCTAACCCTAACCGTAACCATAACACTAAACTCTAAACC
>NC_137980.1:62729273-62741773 GCF_963924665.1 Micromys minutus | reverse complement strand
ATAAACAACCCTAAAAAACCCTAAACAACTCTAAACGCTAAAACCTAAACAACCCTAAACATTAAACAATCTTAAACGCTAAACCCTATACCCTAAACCTAAACCACCCCAAAACTTAAACAATCCTAAACCCTAAACCTTAAACCATAAACCCTAAATTTTAAACCATAAATCTAAGAATAACCATAACCCTAACCCTAACCCTAAACCTAAACCTAACCCTAACCCCAACCCTAACCTTAACCCCATAACCCTAACCCTAACATTAAGCCTAACATAACCCCATAACCTTAACTCTAACCCTAACTCTAACCCTAATGCTAACCCTAATCCTAACCCAAACCCTTACCTTAACCCCTTAACCTTAATCCCTAAATCCTAAACCCTGAGCAACCATAAATCCTAAACCCTGAACAACCCTAAATCATAAACCCTGAATAACCCTAAACACTAACCTCTAAACAACCCTAAACAACCCTAATCACTAAACCATAAACAACCCTAAACACTAAACCCTAAACAACCCTATACCCTAAACCTTAAACACTAAACCCTAAATAACCCTAAACCCTAAACCATTAACACTATACCCTAAACAACACTAAACACTAAACCCAAAACAACCCTAAAACCTAAACCTTAAACACTAAACCCTAAACAACCCTAAACTTTTAACCCTAAACACTATACCCTAAACAACCCTAAACCTTAAACAATCCTAAACTCTAAACCATAAACCCTTAACCTAAACCACCCTAAATCTTAAACAATCCTAAACCCTAAACCTTAAAGCCTAAACACTAAACCCTAAAACCTAAACCTAACAATAACCATAACCCTAACCCTAACCCCTAACCCTTACCCTAACCCTAACTCTAACCCTAATCCTAACCCTAACCCTAACCCTAACCCTAACCCTAACCCTAACCCTAACCCTAACCCTAACCCTAAACCTAATCCTAACACTAACCTTAACCCTAATCCTAACCCTAACCCTATCCCTAACCCTAACCATAACCATAACACTAAACTCTAAACCCTAAACCTAATCCACCCTAAACCTTAAACAATCCTAAACCATAAACCTTAGGCCCTAAATCCTAAATCTAACAATAAACCTAAACCTAACCCTAAATCTAACCTAACCCTAACCCTAACCCTAAACCCTCCCTGACCCTAACCCTAACCCTAACCCTAACCCTAACCCTAAACCTAACCCTGACCCTAATCCTAACACTAAACTTATTTCTAATTCTAACCCTAACACTAATCCTAAACTTAAACCTAACCCCCTAATAAAAAACCTAACCCTAACACTAACCCTAATATCTAACCCTAACCCTAACCCTAACCCTAACCCTAACCCTAACCTAACCCTAACCCTAACCCTAACACTAACACTAACCCCTAACTCTTACCCTAACCCTAACACTAACCCTAACCCTAACCATTACCCTAAACCTAACCCTAACCCTAACCCTAACCCTAACCCTAACACTAACCATAACCATAACACTAAACTCTAAACCCTAAACCTAATCCACCCTAAACCTTAAACAATCCTAAACCATAAACCTTAAACCCTAAACCCTAAATCTAACAATAAACCTAAACCTGACCCTAAATCTAACCCTAACCCTAACCCTAACACTAAACCTAACCCTGACCCTAACCCTAACCCTAATCCTAACACTAACCATAACCCTAACCCTAACCCTAACCCTAACCTTAACCCTAACCCTAACCCTAACCCTAACCCTAACCCTAACCCTAACCCTAAACCTAACCCTAACCCCTTAACCTTAATCCCTAAATCCTAAACCCTGAACAACCATAAATCCTAAACCCTGAACAACCCTAAATCATAAACCCTGAATAACCCTAAACACTAACCTCTAAATAACCCTAAACAACCCTAATCACTAAACCATAAACAACCCTAAACACTAAACCCTGAACAACCCTATACCTTAAAATCTAAACACTAAACCCTAAATAACCCTAAATCCTAAACCATTAACACTATACCCTAAACACCACTAAACATTAACCCAAAACAACCCTAAAACCTCATCCTTAAACACTAAAACTTAAACAACCCTAAACCCTAAACACTAAAGCCTAAACAACCCTAAACTTTTAACCCTAAACACTATACCCTAAACAACCCTAAACCTTAAACAATCCTAAAGTCTAAACCCTAAACCCTTAACCTAAACCACCCTAAATCTTAAACAATCCTAAACCCTAAACCTTAAACCCTAAACACTAAACCCTAAACCCTAAACCTAACAATAACCATAACCCTAACACTAACCCCTAACCCTTACCCTAACCCTAACCCTAACCCTAATCCTAACCCTAAGCCTAACCCTAACCCTAACCCTAACCCTAACCCTAACCCTAACTCTAAACCTAATCCTAACCCTAACCTTAACCCTAATCCTAACCCTAACCCTAACCCTAACCCTAACTGTAACCATAACACTAATCTCTAAACACTAAACCTAATCCACCCTAAACTTTAAACAATCCTAAACCATAAACCTTAGACCCTAAATCCTAAATCTGACAATAAACCTAAACCTAACCCTAAATCTAACCCTAACCCTAACCCTAACCCTAAACCCTCCCTGACCCTAACCCTAACCCTAACCCTAACCCTAACCCTAACCCTAAACCTAACCCTGATCCTAATCCTAACACTAACCCTATTTTTAATTCTAACCCTAACACTAATTCTAAACTTAAACTTAACCCCCTAATAATAACCCTAACCCTAACACTAACCCTAACCCCTAACCTTAACCCTAACCCTAAACCTAAACCTAACCCTAACCCTAACCCTAACACTAACCCCTAACCCTTACCCTAACCCTAACCCTAACCCTAACCCTAACCAATACCCTAACCCTAACCCTAACCCTAACCCTAACCCTAACCCTAACACTAACCGTAACCATAACACTAAACTCTAAACCCTAAACCTAATCCACCCCAAACCTTAAACAATCCTAAACCATAAACCTTAAACCCTAAACCCTAATTCTAACAATAAACCTAAACCTGACCCTAAATCTAACACTAACCCTAACCCTAACCCTAAACCTAACCCTGACTCTAACCCTAACCCTAATCCTAACACTAACCATAACCCTAACCCTAACCCTAACCCTAACCTTAACCCTAACCCTAACCCTAACCTTAACCCTAAACCTAACCCTAACCCTAAACCTAACCCTAACCCCTTAACCTAAATCCCTAAATCCTAAACCCTGAACAACCATAAATCCTAAACCCTGAACAACCCTAAATCATAAACCCTGAATAACCCTAAACACTAACCTCTAAACAACCCTAAACAACCCTAATCACTAAACCATAAACAACCCTAAACACTAAACCCTAAACAACCCTATACCTTAAACCTTTAACACTAAACCCTAAATAACCCTAAACCCTAAACCATTAACACTATACCCTAAACAACACTAAACATTAACCCAAAACAACCCTAAAACCTAAACCTTAAACACTAAAACTTAAACAACCCTAAACCCTAAACACTAAAGCCTAAACAACTTTAAACTTTTAACCCTAAACACTATACCCTAAACAACCCTAAACCTTAAACAAACCTAAAGTCTAAACCCTAAACCCTTAACCTAAACCACCCCAAATCTTAAACAATCCTAAACCCTAAACCTTAAACCCTAAACACTAAACCCTAAACCCTAAACCTAACAATAACCATAACCCTAACATTAACCCCTAACCCTTACCCTAACCCTAACCCTAACCCTAATCCTAACCCTAACCCTAACCCTAACCCTAACCCTAACCCTAACCCTAACTCTAAACCTAATCCTAACCCTAACCCTAACCCTAACCCTAACTGTAACCATAACACTAAACTCTAAACCCTAAACCTAATCCACCCTAAACCTTAAACAATCCTAAACCATAAACCTTAGACCCTAAATCCTAAATCTAACCATAAACCTAAACCTAACCCTAAATCTAACCCTAACCCTAACCCTAACCCTAAACCCTCCCTGACCCTAACCCTAACCCTAACCCTAACCCTAACCCTAACCCTAAACCTAACCATGACCCTAATCCTAACACTAACCCTATTTCTAATTCTAACCCTAACACTAATTTTAAACTTAAACCTAACCCCCTAATAATAACCCTAACCCTAACACTAACCCTAACACCTAACCTTAACCCTAACCCTAACCCTAACCCTAACCCTAACCCTAACCCTAACACTAACCCCTAACCCTTACCCTAACCCTAACCCTAACCCTAACCCTAACCATTACCCTAACCCTAACCCTAACCCTAACCCTAACACTAACCCTAACACTAACCGTAACCATAACACTAAACTCTAAACCCTAAACCTAATCCACCCCAAACCTTAAACAATCCTAAACCATAAACCTTAAACCCTAAACCCTAAATCTAACAATAAACCTAAACCTGACCCTAAATCTAACCCTAACCCTAACCCTAACCCTAAACCTAACCCTGAGTCTAACCCTAACCCTAATCCTAACACTAACCATAACCCTAAACCTAACCCTAACCCTAACCCTAACCTTAACCCTAACCCTAACCCTAAACCTAACCCTAACCCTAACCCTAACCCTAACCTTAACCCTAACCCTAACCCCTTAACCTTAATCCCTAAATCCTAAACCCTGAACAACCATAAATCCTAAACCCTGAACAACCCTAAATCATAAACCCTGAATAACCCTAAACACTAACCTCTAAACAACCCTAAACAACCCTAATCACTAAACCATAAACAACCCTAAACACTTAACCCTAAACAAGCCTATACCCTAAACCTTAAACACTAAACCCTAAATAACCCTAAACCCTAAACCATTAACACTATACCCTAAACAACACTAAACATTAACCAAAACAACCCTAAAACCTAAACCTTAAACACTAAACCGTAAACAACCCTAAACCCTAAACACTAAAACCTAAACAACCCTAAACTTTTAACCCTAAACACTATACCCTAAACAACCCTAAACCTTAAACAATCCTAAAGTCTAAACCCTAAACCCTTAACCTAAACCACCCTAAACCTTAAACAATCCTAAACCCTAAACCTTAAACCCTAAACACTAAACCCTAAACCCTAAACCTAACAATAACCATAACCCTAACACTAACCCCTAACCCTTACCCTAACCCTAACCCTAACCCTAATCCTAACCCTTACCTTAACCCTAACCCTAACCCTAACCCTAACCCTAACCTTAACCCTAAACCTAATCCTAACCCTAACCTTAACCCTAATCCTAACCCTAACCCTAACCCTAACCCTAACCGTAACCATAACACTAAACTCTAAACCCTAAACCTAATCCACCCTAAACCTTAAACAATCCTAAACCATAAACCTTAGACCCTAAATCCTAAATCTAACAATAAACCTAAACCTAACCCTAAATCTAACCCTAACCCTAACCCTAACCCTCAACCCTTTCTGACCCTAACCCTAACCCTAACACTAACCCTAACCCTAAACCTAACACTGACCCTAATCCTAACACTAACCCTATTTCTAATTCTAACCCTAACACTAATCCTAAACTTAAACCTAAACCCCTAATAATAACCCTAATCCTAACACTAACCCTAACCCCTAACCCTAACCCTAACCCTAACCCTAACCCTAACCCTAACCCTAACCCCTAACCCTTACCCTAACCCTAACCCTAACCCTAACCCTATCCATTACCCTAACCCTAACCCTAACCCTAACACTAACCGTAACCATAACACTAAACTCTAAACACTAAAACTAATCCACCCTAAACCTTAAACAATCCTAAACCATAAACCTTAAACCCTAAACCCTAAATCTAACAATAAACCTAAACCTGACCCTAAATCTAACCCTAACCCTAACCTTAACCCTAAACCTAACCCTGACCCTAACCCTAACCCTAATCCTAACACTAACCATAACCCTGACCCTAACCCTACCCCTAACCCTAACCTTAACCCTAACCCTAACCTTTTAACCTTAATCCCTAAATCCTAAACCCTGAACAACCATAAATCCTAAACCCTGAACAGCCCTAAATCATAAACCCTGAATAACCCTAAACACTAACCTCTAAACAACCCTAAACAACCCTAATCACTAAACCATAAACAACCCTAAACACTAAACCCTGAACAACCCTATACCTTAAAATCTAAACACTAAACCCTAAATAACCCTAAATCCTAAACCATTAACACTATACCCTAAACACCACTAAACATTAACCCAAAACAACCCTAAAACCTCATCCTTAAACACTAAAACTTAAACAACCCTAAACCCTAAACACTAAAGCCTAAACAACCCTAAACTTTTAACCCTAAACACTATACCCTAAACAACCCTAAACCTTAAACAATCCTAAAGTCTAAACCCTAAACCCTTAACCTAAACCACCCTAAATCTTAAACAATCCTAAACCCTAAACCTTAAACCCTAAACACTAAACCCTAAACCCTAAACCTAACAATAACCATAACCCTAACACTAACCCCTAACCCTTACCCTAACCCTAACCCTAACCCTAATCCTAACCCTAAGCCTAACCCTAACCCTAACCCTAACCCTAACCCTAACCCTAACTCTAAACCTAATCCTAACCCTAACCTTAACCCTAATCCTAACCCTAACCCTAACCCTAACCCTAACTGTAACCATAACACTAATCTCTAAAGACTAAACCTAATCCACCCTAAACTTTAAACAATCCTAAACCATAAACCTTAGACCCTAAATCCTAAATCTGACAATAAACCTAAACCTAACCCTAAATCTAACCCTAACCCTAACCCTAACCCTAAACCCTCCCTGACCCTAACCCTAACCCTAACCCTAACCCTAACCCTAACCCTAAACCTAACCCTGATCCTAATCCTAACACTAACCCTATTTTTAATTCTAACCCTAACACTAATTCTAAACTTAAACTTAACCCCCTAATAATAACCCTAACCCTAACACTAACCCTAACCCCTAACCTTAACCCTAACCCTAAACCTAAACCTAACCCTAACCCTAACCCTAACACTAACCCCTAACCCTTACCCTAACCCTAACCCTAACCCTAACCCTAACCAATACCCTAACCCTAACCCTAACCCTAACCCTAACCCTAACCCTAACACTAACCGTAACCATAACACTAAACTCTAAACCCTAAACCTAATCCACCCCAAACCTTAAACAATCCTAAACCATAAACCTTAAACCCTAAACCCTAATTCTAACAATAAACCTAAACCTGACCCTAAATCTAACACTAACCCTAACCCTAACCCTAAACCTAACCCTGACTCTAACCCTAACCCTAATCCTAACACTAACCATAACCCTAACCCTAACCCTAACCCTAACCTTAACCCTAACCCTAACCCTAACCCTAACCCTAAACCTAACCCTAACCCTAAACCTAACCCTAACCCCTTAACCTAAATCCCTAAATCCTAAACCCTGAACAACCATAAATCCTAAACCCTGAACAACCCTAAATCATAAACCCTGAATAACCCTAAACACTAACCTCTAAACAACCCTAAACAACCCTAATCACTAAACCATAAACAACCCTAAACACTAAACCCTAAACAACCCTATACCTTAAACCTTTAACACTAAACCCTAAATAACCCTAAACCCTAAACCATTAACACTATACCCTAAACAACACTAAACATTAACCCAAAACAACCCTAAAACCTAAACCTTAAACACTAAAACTTAAACAACCCTAAACCCTAAACACTAAAGCCTAAACAACTTTAAACTTTTAACCCTAAACACTATACCCTAAACAACCCTAAACCTTAAACAAACCTAAAGTCTAAACCCTAAACCCTTAACCTAAACCACCCCAAATCTTAAACAATCCTAAACCCTAAACCTTAAACCCTAAACACTAAACCCTAAACCCTAAACCTAACAATAACCATAACCCTAACATTAACCCCTAACCCTTACCCTAACCCTAACCCTAACCCTAATCCTAACCCTAACCCTAACCCTAACCCTAACCCTAACCCTAACCCTAACTCTAAACCTAATCCTAACCCTAACCCTAACCCTAACCCTAACTGTAACCATAACACTAAACTCTAAACCCTAAACCTAATCCACCCTAAACCTTAAACAATCCTAAACCATAAACCTTAGACCCTAAATCCTAAATCTAACCATAAACCTAAACCTAACCCTAAATCTAACCCTAACCCTAACCCTAACCCTAAACCCTCCCTGACCCTAACCCTAACCCTAACCCTAACCCTAACCCTAACCCTAAACCTAACCATGACCCTAATCCTAACACTAACCCTATTTCTAATTCTAACCCTAACACTAATTTTAAACTTAAACCTAACCCCCTAATAATAACCCTACCCCTAACACTAACCCTAACACCTAACCTTAACCCTAACCCTAACCCTAACCCTAACCCTAACCCTAACCCTAACACTAACCCCTAACCCTTACCCTAACCCTAACCCTAACCCTAACCCTAACCATTACCCTAACCCTAACCCTAACCCTAACCCTAACACTAACCCTAACACTAACCGTAACCATAACACTAAACTCTAAACCCTAAACCTAATCCACCCCAAACCTTAAACAATCCTAAACCATAAACCTTAAACCCTAAACCCTAAATCTAACAATAAACCTAAACCTGACCCTAAATCTAACCCTAACCCTAACCCTAACCCTAAACCTAACCCTGAGTCTAACCCTAACCCTAATCCTAACACTAACCATAACCCTAACCCTAACCCTAACCCTAACCCTAACCTTAACCCTAACCCTAACCCTAAACCTAACCCTAACCCTAACCCTAACCCTAACCTTAACCCTAACCCTAACCCCTTAACCTTAATCCCTAAATCCTAAACCCTGAACAACCATAAATCCTAAACCCTGAACAACCCTAAATCATAAACCCTGAATAACCCTAAACACTAACCTCTAAACAACCCTAAACAACCCTAATCACTAAACCATAAACAACCCTAAACACTTAACCCTAAACAAGCCTATACCCTAAACCTTAAACACTAAACCCTAAATAACCCTAAACCCTAAACCATTAACACTATACCCTAAACAACACTAAACATTAACCAAAACAACCCTAAAACCTAAACCTTAAACACTAAACCGTAAACAACCCTAAACCCTAAACACTAAACCCTAAACAACCCTAAACTTTTAACCCTAAACACTATACCCTAAACAACCCTAAACCTTAAACAATCCTAAAGTCTAAACCCTAAACCCTTAACCTAAACCACCCTAAATCTTAAACAATCCTAAACCCTAAACCTTAAACCCTAAACACTAAACCCTAAACCCTAAACCTAACAATAACCATAACCCTAACACTAACCCCTAACCCTTACCCTAACCCTAACCCTAACCCTAATCCTAACCCTTACCTTAACCCTAACCCTAACCCTAACCCTAACCCTAACCTTAACCCTAAACCTAATCCTAACCCTAACCTTAACCCTAATCCTAACCCTAACCCTAACCCTAACCCTAACCGTAACCATAACACTAAACTCTAAACCCTAAACCTAATCCACCCTAAACCTTAAACAATCCTAAACCATAAACCTTAGACCCTAAATCCTAAATCTAACAATAAACCTAAACCTAACCCTAAATCTAACCCTAACCCTAACCCTAACCCTCAACCCTTTCTGACCCTAACCCTAACCCTAACACTAACCCTAACCCTAAACCTAACACTGACCCTAATCCTAACACTAACCCTATTTCTAATTCTAACCCTAACACTAATCCTAAACTTAAACCTAAACCCCTAATAATAACCCTAATCCTAACACTAACCCTAACCCCTAACCCTAACCCTAACCCTAACCCTAACCCTAACCCTAACCCTAACCCCTAACCCTTACCCTAACCCTAACCCTAACCCTAACCCTATCCATTACCCTAACCCTAACCCTAACCCTAACACTAACCGTAACCATAACACTAAACTCTAAACACTAAAACTAATCCACCCTAAACCTTAAACAATCCTAAACCATAAACCTTAAACCCTAAACCCTAAATCTAACAATAAACCTAAACCTGACCCTAAATCTAACCCTAACCCTAACCTTAACCCTAAACCTAACCCTGACCCTAACCCTAACCCTAATCCTAACACTAACCATAACCCTGACCCTAACCCTACCCCTAACCCTAACCTTAACCCTAACCCTAACCTTTTAACCTTAATCCCTAAATCCTAAACCCTGAACAACCATAAATCCTAAACCCTGAACAGCCCTAAATCATAAACCCTGAATAACCCTAAACACTAACCTCTAAACAACCCTAAACAACCCTAATCACTAAACCATAAACAACCCTAAACACTAAACACTAAACAACCCTATACCCTAAACCTTAAACACAAAACCCTAAATAACCCTAAACCCTAAACCATTAACACTATACCCTAAATAACACTAAACACTAAACCCAAAACAACCCTAAAACCTAAACCTTAAACACTAAACCTTAAACAACCCTAAACCCTAAACACTAAACCCTAAACAACCCTAAACTTTTAACCCTCAACACTATACCCTAAACAACCCTAAACCTTAAACAATCCTAAACTCTAAACCCTAAACCCTTAACCTAAACCACCCTAAATCTTAAACAATCCTAAACCCTAAACCTTAAACCCTAAACACTAAACCCTAAACCCTAAACCTAACAATAATCATAACCCTAACCCTAACCCCTAACCCTTACCCTAACCCTAACCCTAACCCTAATCCTAACCCTAACCCTAACCCTAACCCTAACCCTAACCCTAAACATAATACTAACCCTTACCCTCACCCTAACTTTAACCCTAACCCTAATCCTAACACTAAACCCTAAACCCTAAACCTAACCCTAACCCTAAAACTAAACTTTAAATCCTAATCCTAATCTACCCTAAACCTTAAACAATCCTAAACCCTAAACCCTGAACCCTAAACCTAACCCTAACCCTAACCCTAACACTAACCATAACCCTAACACTAAATTGTAAACCCTAAATTTAAGTTACGATAAACCTTAAACAATCCTAAACCCTAAACCTTAAACCCTAAACCTAACAATTACCATAACCCTAACTTTAATCCTAACCCTAACCCTAACCCTAAACGTAACCCTAACACTAAACCTAACCCTAACCCTAACCCTAACCCTAAACCTAACACTAACACTAAACGTAATCCTAACTCTAACCCTAACCCTAAACCTGACCTTAACCTTAACCCTAAACCTATCCCTAATCCTAACTCTAACCCTAATCCTAACAATAAACCTAAACCTAACCCTAACCCTAACCCTAAACCTAACACTAACCTTAACCCTAACCCTAACCCTAACCCTAACAGTAATCTCTAAACCCTAAACCTAACCCTAACGATATCCCAAACACAAAACTCTAAACCCTAAAAATAATCCACCCTAAACCTTAAACAATCCTAAATCCTAAACCTTTACCCTAAACCCTAAACCCTAAACCTAACAATATCCATGACCCTAAACGTAACCCTAAACTTAACCCTAACCCTAACCCTAATCCGAACACTAAACCCTAAACCCTAAACCTAACCCTAACCTAAACACTAAACCCTAAACCCTAAACCTAATCTACCCTAAACCTTAAACAATCCTAAACCCAAATCCTTAGACCCTAAACACTAAACCCTAAACCTAACAATAAACCTAACCCTAACCCTAACCCTAACCCTAACCCTAAACCTAACCCTAACCGTAACCCTAACCCTAAACCTAACCCTAACCTTAAGCCTAACCATAAACCTAACCCTAACCCTAAACCTAACCTTAACCCTAACCCTAACCCTAAACCTAACAATAAACATAATCATAACCCTTACCCTAACCCTAACCCTAACCCTAACCGTAACCCTAACCCTAACCCTAACCGTAACACTAACCCTAACCCTAACCCTAACCCTAACCCTAACCCTAATCCTAACCCTAACCCTAACCTTAACCTTAACCATAACACTAAACTCTAAACCCTAAACCTAATCCACCCTAAACCTTAAAAAATCCTAAACCATAAACCTTAAACCCTAAACCCTAAATCTAACAATAAACCTAAACCTAACCCTAAATCTATCCCTAACCCTAACCCTAACCCTAAACCTAACCCTGACCTTAACCCTAACCCTAATCTTAACACTAACCATAACTCTAACCCTAAACCTAACCCTAACTTTAACCCTAACCATAACCCTAACCCTAAAGCTAACCCTAACCCTAACCCAAACCCTAACCCTAAACCTAACCCTAACCCTAACCGTAACCATAACACTAAACTCTAAACCCTAAACCTAATCCACCCTAAACCTTAAACAATCCAAAACCACAAACCTTA
>NC_137980.1:62721773-62726773 GCF_963924665.1 Micromys minutus | reverse complement strand
AACAAGACTAAACCCTAAAACCATTAACACTATACCCTAAACAACCCTAAACCCTTAACCCTAAACATTATACCCTAAACCCTAAAACACTATACAACCTTAAACCCTAAACCTTAAAATATCCTAAATCATAAATCCTGAACAACCCTAAACACTAAATTATAAAGAACCCTAAAAAACCCTAAACAACTCTAAACGCTAAAACCTAAACAACCCTAACCATTAAACAATCTTAAACGCTAAATTCTATACCCTAAACCTAAACCACCCTAAAACTTAAACAATCCTAAACCCAAAACCTTAAACCATAAGCCCTAAATTTTAAACCATAAATCTAAGAATAACCATAACCCTAACACTAACCCTAAACCTAAACCTAACCCTAACTCCAACCCTAACCTTAACCCCATAGCCCTAACCCTAACCTTAAGCATAACATATCCTCATAACCCTAACTCTAACCCTAACTCTAACCCTAATGCTAACCCTAACCCTAACCCTAACCCTAACCCTAACCCTAACCCTAACCCCTTAACCTTAATCCCTAAATCCTAAACCCTGAACAACCATAAATCCTAAACCCTGAACAACCCTAAATCATAAACCTTGAATAACCCTAAACACTAACCTCTAAACAACCCTAAACAACCCTAATCACTAAACCATAAACAACCCTAAACACTAAACCCTAAACAACCCTATACCCTAAACCTTAAACACTAAACCCTAAATAACCCTAAACCCTAAACCATTAACACTATACCCTAAACAACACTAAACACTAAACCCAAAACAACCCTAAAACCTAAAACTTAAACAATAACCTTAAACAACCCTAAACCCTAAACACTAAACCCTAAACAACCCTAAACTTTTAACCCTAAACACTATACCCTAAACAACCCTAAACCTTAAACAATCCTAAACTCTAAACCCTAAACCCTTAACCTAAACCACCCTAAATCTTAAACAATCATAAACCCTAAACCTTAAACCCTAAACACTAAACCCTAAACCTAACAATAACCATAACCCTAACCCTAATCCCTAACCCTTACCCTAACCCTAACCCTAACCCTAATCCTAACCCTAACCCTAACCCTAACCCTAACCCTAACCCTAAGCCTAACCCTAACCCTAAACCTAATCCTAACCCCAACCTTAACCCTAATCCTAACCCTAAACCTAAGCCTAACCCTAACCGTAACCATAACACTAAACTCTAAACCCTAAACCTAATCCACCCTAAACCTTAAACAATCCTAAACCATAAACCTTAGACCCTAAATCCTAAATCTAACAATAAACCTAAACCTAACCCTAAATCTAACCCTAACCCTAACCCTAACCCTAAACCCTCCCTGACCCTAACCCTAACCCTAACCCTAACCCTAAACCTAACCCTGACCCTAATCCTAACACTAACCCTATTTCTAATTCTAACCCTAACACTAATCCTAAACTTAAACCTAACCCCCTAATAATAACCCTAACCCTAACACTAAACCTAACCCCTAACCCTAACCCTAACCCTAACACTAACCTAACCCTAACCCTAATCCTAACCCTAACCCAAACCCTAACACTAACCCCCTAACTTATACCCTAACCCTAACCCTAACCCTAACCCTAACCATTACCATAAACCTAACCCTAACCCTAACCCCATCCCTAACCCTAACCCTAACCGTAACCATAACACTAAACTCTAAACCCTAAACCTAATCCACCCTAAACCTTAAACAATCCTAAACCATAAACCTTAAACCCTAAACCCTAAATCTAACAATAAACCTAAACCTAACCCTAAATCTAACCCTAACCCTATCCCTAACCCTAAACCTAACGTTGACCCTAACCCTAACCCTAATCCTAACACTAACCATAACCCTAACCCTAACACTAACCCTAACCTTAACCCTAACCCTAACCCTAACCCTAACCCTAACCCTAACCCTAACCCTAACCCCTTAACCTTAATCCCTAAATCCTAAACCCTGAACAATCATAAATCCTAAACCCTGAATAACCCTAAATCATAAACACTGAATAACCCTAAACACTAACCTCTAAACAACCCTAAACAACCCTAATCACTAAACCATAAACAACCCTAAACACTAAACCCTAAACAACCCTATACCCTAAACCGTAAACACTAAACCATAAATAACCCTAAACCCTAAACCATTAACACTATACCCTAAACAACACTAAACACTAAACCCAAAACAACCCTAAAACCTAAACATTAAACACTAAACCTTAAACAATTCTAAACCCTAAACACTAAACCCTAAACAACCCTAAAGTTTTAACCCTAAACACTATACCCTAAACAACCCTAAACGTTAAACAATCCTAAACTCTAAACCCTAAACCCTTAACCTAAACCACCCTAAATCTTAAACAATCCTAAACCCTAAACCTTAAACCCTAAACACTAAACCCTAAACCCTAACCCTAACAATAACCTTAACCCTAACCCTAACCCATAAACCTTACCCTAACCCTAACCCTAACCCTAATCCTAACCCTAACCCTAACCCTAACCCTAACCCTAACCCTAACCCTAAACCTAATCCTAACCCTAACCTTAACCGTAATCCTAACCCTAACCCTAACCCTAACCCTAACTGTAACCATAACACTAAACTCTAAACCCTAAACCTAATCCACCCTAAACCTTAAACAATCCTAAACCATAAACCTTAGACCCTAAATCCTAAATCTAACAATAAACCTAAACCTGACCCTAAATCTAACCCTAACCCTAACCCTAACCCTAAACCATCCCTGACCCTAACCCTAACCCTAACACTAACCCTAAACCTAACCCTGACCCTAATCCTAACACTAACCCTATTTCTAATTCTAACCCTAACACTAATCCTAAACTTAAACCTAACCCCCTAATAATAACCCTAACCCTAACACTAACCCTAACCCCTAACCCTAACCCTAACCCTAACCCTTTACATTACCCTAACCCTAACCCTAACCCTAACCCTAACACTAACCGTAACCATAACACTAAACTCTAAACCTGAAACCTAATCCACCCTAAACCTTAAACAATCCTAAACCATAAACCTTAAACCCTAAACCCTAAATGTAACAATAAACCTAAACCTGATCCTAAATCTAACCCTAACCCTAACCCTAACCCTAAACCTAACCCTGACCCTAACCCTAACCCTAATCCTAACACTAACCATAACCCTAACCCTAACCCTAACCCTAACCTTAACCCTAACCCTAACCCTAACCCTAACCCTAACCCTAACCCTAACCCTAACCCTAACCCCTTAACCTTAATCCCTAAATCCTAAACCCTGAACAACCATAAATCCTAAACCCTGAACAACCCTAAATCATAAACCCTGAATAACCGTAAACACTAACCTCTAAACAACCCTAAACAACCCTAATCACTAAACCATAAACAACCCTAAACACTAAACCCTAAACAACCCTATACCCTAAACCGTAAACACTAAACCCTAAATAACCCTAAACCCTAAACCATTAACACTATACCCTAATCAACACTAAACACTAAACCCAAAACAACCCTAAAAACTAAACATTAAACACTAAACCTTAAACAATTCTAAACCCTAAACACTAAACCCTAAACAACCCTAAAGTATTAACCCTAAACAATATACCCTAAACAACCCTAAACCTTAAACAATCCTAAACTCTAAACCCTAAACCCTTAACCTAAACCACCCTAAATCTTAAACAATCCTAAACCCTAAACCTTAAACCCTAAACACTAAACCCTAAACCCTAACCCTAACAATAACCATAACCCTAACCCTAACCCCTAAACCTTACCCTAACCCTAACCCTAACCCTAATCCTAACCCTAACCCTAACCCTAACCCTAACCCTAACCCTAACCCTAACCCTAACCCAAACCCTAAACCTAAACCTAATTATAACCCTAACCTTAACCCTAATCCTAACCCTAACCCTAACCCTAACCCTAACCCTAACCCTAAACCTAATCCTAACCCTAACCTTAACTGTAATCCTAACCCTAACCCTAACCCTAACCCTAACCGTAACCATAACACTAAACTCTAAACCCTAAACCTAATCCACCCTAAACCTTAAACAATCCTAAACCATAAACCTTAGACCCTAAATCTTAAATCTAACAATAAACCTAAACCTAACCCTAAATCTAACCCTAACCTTAACCCTAACCCTAAACCCTCCCTGACCCTAACCCTAACCCTAACCCTAACCCTAACCCTAACCCTAAACCTAACCCTGACCCTAATCCTAACACTAACCCTATTTCTAATTCTAACCCTAACACTAATCCTAAACTTAAACCTAACCCCCTAATAATAACCCTAACGCTAACACTAACCCTAACCCCTAACCCTAACCCTAACCCTAACCCTAAACATTACCCTAACCCTAACCCTAACCCTAACCCTAACCCTAACACTAACACTAACCGTAACCATAACACTAAACTCTAAACCTTAACCTAATCCACCCTAAACCTTAAACAATCCTAAACCATAAACCTTAAACCCTAAACCCTAAATCTAACAATAAACCTAAACCTGACCCTAAATCTAACCCTAACCCTAACCCTAACCCTAAACCTAACCCTGACCCTAACCCTAACCCTAATCCTAACACTAACCATAACCCTAACCCTAACCCTAACCCTAATCTTAACCCTAACCCTAACCCTAACCCTAACCCTAACCCTAACCCTAACCCTAACCCCTTAACCTTAATCCCTAAATCCTAAACCCTGAACAACCATAAATCCTAAACCCTGAACAACCATAAATCATCAACCCTGAATAACCCTAAACACTAACCTCTAAACAACCCTAAACAACACTAATCACTAAACCATAAACAACCCTTAACACTAAACCCTAAAGAAACCTATACCCTAAACCTTATACACTAAACCCTAAATAACCCTAAACCCTAAACCATTAACACTATACCCTAAACAA
>NC_137980.1:62711773-62716773 GCF_963924665.1 Micromys minutus | reverse complement strand
CTGAACAACCCTAAACACTAAATCATAAACAACCCTAAAAAACCCTAAACAACTCTAAACGCTAAAACCTAAACAACCCTAAACATTAAACAATATTAAACGCTAAACCCTATACCCTAAACCTAAACCACCCTAAAACTTAAACAATCCAAAACCCTAAACCTTAAACCATAAACCCTAAATTTTAAACCATGAGTCTAAGAATAACCATAACCCTAACCCTAACCCTAAACCTAAACCTAACCCTAACCCCAACCCTAACCTTAACCCCATAACCCTAACCCTAACCTTAAGCCTAACATATCCCCATAACCCTAACTCTAACCCTAACTCTAACCATAATGCTAACCCTAACCCTAACCCTAACCCTAACCCTAATCCCTTAACCTTAATCCCTAAATCCTAAACCCTGAACAACCATAAATCCTAAACCCTGAACAACCCTAAATCATAAACCCTGAATAACCCTAAACACTAACCTCTAAACAACCCTAAACAACCCTAATCACTAAACCATAAACAACCCTAAACACTAAACCCTAAACAACCCTATACCCTAAACCTTAAACACTAAACCCTAAATAACCCTAAACCCTAAACCATTAACACTATACCCTAAACAACACTAAACACTAAACCCAAAACAACCCTAAAACCTAAACCTTAAACACTAAACCTTAAACAATCCTAAACCCTAAACACTAAATCCTAAACAACCCTAAACTTTTAACCCTAAACACTATACCCTAAACAACCCTAAACCTTAAACAATCCTAAAATCTAAACCCTAAACCCTTAACCTAAACCACCCTAAATCTTAAACAATCCTAAACCCTAAACCTTAAACCCTAGACACTAAACACTAAACTCTAAACCTAACAATAACCATAACCCTAACCCTAACCCCTAACCCTTACCCTAACCCTAACTCTAACCCTAATCCTAACCCTAACCCTAACCCTAACCCTAACCCTAACCCTAACCCTAACCCTAACCTTAACCCTAACCCTAAACCTAACCCTAACCCTAACCTTAACCCTAATCCTAACCCTAACCCTAACCCTAACTGTAACCATAACACTAAACTCTAAACCCTAAACCTAATCCACCCTAAACCTTAAACAATCCTAAACCATAAACCTTAGACCCTAAATCCTAAATCTAACAATAAACCTAAACCTAACCCTAAATCTAACCCTAACCCTAACCCTAACCCTAAACCCTCCCTGACCCTAACCCTAACCCTAACCCTAACCCTAACCCTAAACCTAACCCTGAACCTAATCCTAACACTAACCCTATTTCTAATTCTAACCCTAACAATAATCCTAAACTTAAACCTAACCCCCTAATAATAACCCTAACCCTAACCTATCCCTAACCCTAACCCTAACCCTAACCCTAACACTAACCCCTAACCCTTACCCTAACCCTAACCCTAACCCTAACCCTAACCCTAACCATTACCCTAACCCTAACCCTAAGCCTAACCCTAACCCTAACCCTAACCCTAACACTAACCGTAACCATAACACTAAACTCTAAACCCTAAACCTAATCCACCCTAAACCTTAAACAATCCTAAACCATAAACCTTAAACCCTAAACCCTAAATCTAACAATAAACCTAAACCTGACCCTAAATCTAACCCTAACCCTAACCCTAACCCTAAACCTATCCCTGACCCTAACCCTAACCCTAATCCTAACACTAACCATAACCCTAACCCTAACCCTAACCCTAACCTTAACCCTAACCCTAACCCTAACCCTAACCCTAACCCTAACCCTAACCCTAACCCTAACCCTAACCCTAACTCTAACCCCTTAACCTTAATCCCTAAATCCTAAACCCTGAACAATCATAAATCCTAAACCCTGAATAACCCTAAATCATAAACACTGAATAACCCTAAACACTAACCTCTAATCAACCCTAAACAACCCTAATCACTAAACCATAAACAACCCTAAACACTAAACCCTAAACAACCCTATACCCTAAACCGTAAACACTAAACCATAAATAACCCTAAACCCTAAACCATTAACACTATACCCTAAACAACACTAAACACTAAACCCAAAACAACCCTAAAACCTAAACATTAAACACTAAACCTTAAACAATTCTAAACCCTAAACACTAAACCCTAAACAACCCTAAAGTTTTAACCCTAAACACTATACCCTAAACAACCCTAAACGTTAAACAATCCTAAACTCTAAACCCTAAACTCTTAACCTAAACCACCCTAAATCTTAAACAATCCTAAACCCTAAACCTTAAACCCTAAACACTAAACCCTAAACCCTAACCCTAACAATAACCATAACCCTAACCCTAACCCATAAACCTTACCCTAACCCTAACACTAACCCTAATCCTAACCCTAACCCTAACCCTAACCCTAACCCTAACCCTAACCCTAACCCTAAACCTAATCCTAACCCTAACCTTAACCGTAATCCCAACCCTAACCCTAACCCTAACCCTAACCGTAACCATAACACTAAATTCTAAACCCTAAACCTAATCCACCCTAAACCTTAAACAATCCTAAACCATAAACCTTGGACCCTAAATCCTAAATCTAACAATAAACCTAAACCTGACCCTAAATCTAACCCTAACCCTAACCCTAACCCTAAACCATCCCTGACCCTAACCCTAACCCTAACACTAACCCTAAACCTAACCCTGACCCTAATCCTAACACTAACCCTATTTCTAATTCTAACCCTAACACTAATCCTAAACTTAAACCTAACCCCCTAATAATAACCCTAACCCTAACACTAACCCTAACCCCTAACCCTAACCCTAACCCTAACCCTCAACATTACCCTAACCCTAACCCTAACCCTAACCCTAACACTAACCGTAACCATAACACTAAACTCTAAACCCTAAACCTAATCCACCCTAAACCTTAAACAATCCTAAACCATAAACCTTAAACCGTAAACCCTAAATCTAACAATAAACCTAAACCTGATCCTAAATCTAAACCTAACCCTAACCCTAACCCTAAACCTAACCCTGACCCTAACCCTAACCCTAATCCTAACACTAACCATAACCCTAACCCTAACCCTAACCCTAACCTTAACCCTAACCCTAACCCTAACCCTAACCCTAACCCTAACCCTAACCCTAACCCTAACCCTAACCCCTTAACCTTAATCCCTAAATCCTAAACCCTGAACAACCATAAATCCTAAACCCTGAACAACCCTAAATCATAAACCCTGAATAACCGTAAACACTAACCTCTAAACAACCCTAAACAACCCTAATCACTAAACCATAAACAACCCTAAACACTAAACCCTAAACAACCCTATACCCTAAACCGTAAACACTAAACCCTAAATAACCCTAAACCCTAAACCATTAACACTATACCCTAATCAACACTAAACACTAAACCCAAAACAACCCTAAAACCTAAACATTAAACAGTAAACCTTAAACAATTCTAAACCCTAAACACTAAACCCTAAATAACCCTAAAGTATTAACCCTAAACAATATACCCTAAACAACCCTAAACCTTAAACAATCCTAAACTCTAAACCCTAAACCCTTAACCTAAACCACCCTAAATCTTAAACAATCCTAAACCCTAAACCTTAAACCCTAAACACAAAACCCTAAACCCTAACCCTAACAATAACCATAACCCTAACCCTAACCCCTAACCCTTACCCTAACCCTAACCCTAACCCTAATCCTAACCCTAACCCTAACCCTAACCCTAACCCTAACCCTAACCCTAACCCTAAACCTAATCCTAACCCTAACCTTAACTGTAATCCTAACCCTAACCCTAACCCTAACCCTAACCGTAACCATAACACTAAACTCTAAACCCTAAACCTAATCCACCCTAAACCTTAAACAATCCTAAACCATAAACCTTAGACCCTAAATCCTAAATCTAACAATAAACCTAAACCTAACCCTAAATCTAACCCTAACTTTAACCCTAACCCTAAACCCTCCCTGACCCTACCCTAACCCTAACCCTAACCCTAACCCTAAACCTAACCCTGACCCTAATCCTAACACTAACCCTATTTCTAATTCTAACCCTAACACTAATCCTAAACTTAAACCTAACCCCCTAATAATAACCCTAACACTAACACTAACCCTAACCCCTAACCCTAACCCTAACCCTAACCCTAAACATTACCCTAACCCTAACCCTAACCCTAACCCTAACACTAACACTAACCGTAACCATAACACTAAACTCTAAACCTTAACCTAATCCACCCTAAACCTTAAACAATCCTAAACCATAAACCTTAAACCCTAAACCCTAAATCTAACAATAAACCTAAACCTGACCCTAAATCTAACCCTAACCCTAACCCTAAACCTAACCCTGACCCTAACCCTAACCCTAATCCTAACACTAACCATAACCCTAACCCTAACCCTAACCCTAACCTTAACCCTAACCCTAACCCTAACCCTAACCCTAACCCTAACCCTAACCCTAACCCCTTAACCTTAATCCCTAAATCCTAAACCCTGAACAACCATAAATCCTAAACCCTGAACAACCATAAATCATAAACTCTGAATAACCCTAAACACTAACCTCTAAACAACCCTAAACAACACTAATCACTAAACCATAAACAACCCTTAACACTAAACCCTAAAGAATCCTATACCCTAAACCTTAAACACTAAACCCTAAATAACCCTAAACCCTAAACCATTAACACTATACCCTAAACAACACTAAACACTAAACCCAAAACAACCCTAGAACCTAAAACTTAAACACTAAACCTTAAACAACCCTAAACCCTAAACACTAAACCCTAAACAACCCTAAACTTTTAAGCCTAAACACTATACCCTAAACAACCCTAAACCTTAAACAATCCTAAACTCTAAACCCTAATCCCTTAACCTAAACCACCCTAAATCTTAAACAATCCTAAACTCTAAATTTTAAACCCTAAACACTAAACCC
>NC_137980.1:62689273-62704273 GCF_963924665.1 Micromys minutus | reverse complement strand
AACACTAAACTCTAAACCCTAAACCTAATCCACCCTAAACCTTAAACAATCCTAAACCATAAACCTTAGAATCTAAATCCTAAATCTAACAATAAACCTAAACCTAACCCTAAATCTAACCCTAACCCTAACCCTAACCCTAAACTCTCCCTGACCCTAACCCTAACCCTAACCCTAACCCTAAACCTAACCCTGACCCTAATCCTAACACTAACCCTATTTCTAATTCTAACCCTAAGACTAATCCTAAACTTAAACCTAACCCCTTAATAATAACCCTAACCCTAACACTAACCCTAACCCCTAACCCTAACCCTAACCCTAACCCTAACCCTAACCTAACCCTAACCCTAACCCTAACCCTAACACTAACCCTCTAACTTTTACCCTAACCCTAACCCTAACATTAAACCTAACCTTAACCCTAACCCTAACCCTAACCCTAACCCTAACCCTAACTCTAACCCTAACCCTAACCCTAACCGTAACCATAATACTAAACTCTAAACCCTAAACCTAATCTACCATAAACCTTAAACAATCCTAAACCTTAAACCTAAACCCTAAACCCTAAATCTAACAATAAACCTAAACCTAACCCTAAATCTAACCCTAACCCTAACCCTAACCCTAAACATAAACCTGACCCTAACCCTAACCCTAATAATAACACTAATCATAACCCAAACACTAACCCTAACCCTAACCCTAAACCTAACCCTAAACCTCACACTATCCCTAATCCTAACAATAAACCCTAAACTTTAAATCTAACCCTAACGCTAACTCTACCCTTAACTCTAACCCTAACCATATCCCTAAACCTAACCCTGACCCTAATCCTAACACTAACCCTATTTCTAATTCTAACCCTAACACTAATCCTAAACTAAAACCTAACCCCCTAATAATAACCCTAACACTAAACCTAACCCTAACCCTAACCCTAACCCTAACCCTAACACTAACCCCTAACCCCTAACACTAACCATAACACTAACCCCTAACCCTAACTCTAACCCTAACCCTAACCTTAACCCTAACCCTAACCCTAACCCTAACCCTATCCCTAACCCTAACCCTTACCCTAACACTAACAGTAACCTTAACCCTAACCCTAACCTTAACCCTCACCCTAACCCTCACCTTAACCCTAAACCTAACCCTAACACTAACCCTAACACCCTAAATTCTAAACCCTAAACCCCGAAAACCCCTAAACACTAATTCCAAAAGCACCCTAAACCCTAAACTATAAACACTAAACGCTAAAAAACCCTAAACCCTAAACACTAAACCCTAACCCTTAACAAGCCTAAACCCTAAAACAATTAACACTATACCCTAAACAACCCTAAACCCTTAACCCTAACCATTATACCCTAAACCCTAAAACACTATACAACCTTAAACCCTAAACCTTAAAATATCCTAAATCATAAATCCTGAACAACCCTAAACACTAAATCATAAACAACCCTAAAAAACCCTAAACAACTCTAAACGCTAAAACCTAAACAACCCTAAACATTAAACAATCTTAAACGCTAAACCTTATACCCTAAACCTAAACCACCCTAAAACTTAAACAATCCTAAACCCTAAACCTTAAACCATAAACCCTAAATTTTAAACCATAAATCTAAGAATAACCATAACCCTAACCCTAACCCTAAACCTAAACCTAACCCTAACCCCAACCCTAACCTTAACCCCATAACCCTAACCCTAACCTTAAGCCTAACATAACCCCATAACCCTAACTCTAACCCTAACTCTAACCCTAATGCTAACCCTAACCCTAACCCTAACCCTAACCCTAAACCCCTAACCTTAATCCCTAAATCCTAAACCCTGAACAACCATAAATCCTAAACCCTGAACAACCCTAAATCATAAACCCTGAATAACCCTAAACACTAACCTCTAAACAACCCTAAACAACCCTAATCACTAAACCATAAACAACCCTAAACACTAAACCCTAAACAACCCTACACCCTAAACCTTAAACACTAAACCCTAAATAACCCTAAACCCTAAACCATTAACACTATACCCTAAACAACACTAAACACTAAACCCAAAACAACCCTAAAACCTAAACCTTAAACACTAAACCTTAAACAACCCTAAACCCTAAAAACTAAACCCTAAACAACCCTAAACTTTTAACCCTAAATACTATACCCTAAACAACCCTAAACTTTAAACAATCCTAAACTCTAAACCCTAAACCCTTAACCTAAACCACCCTAAATCTTAAACAATCCTAAACCCTAAACCTTAAACCCTAAACACTAAAACCTAAACCCTAAAACTAACAATAACCATAACCCTAACCCTAACCCCTAACCCTTACCCTAACTCTAACCCTAACCCTAATCCTAACCCTAACCCTAACCCTAACCCTAACCCTAACCCTAACCCTAAACCTAATTATAACCCTAACCTTAACCCTAATCCTAACCCTAACCCTAACCCTAACCCTAACCCTAACCCTAAACCCTCCCTGACCCTAACCCTAACCCTAACCCTAACCCTAACCCTAAACATAACCGTGACCTTAATCCTAACACTAACCCTATTTCTAATTCTAACCCTAACACTAATCCTAAACTTAAACCTAACCCCCTAATAATAACCCTAACCCTAACACTAACCCTAACCCCTAACCCTAACCCTAACCCTAACCCTAACCCTAACCTAACCCTAACCCTAACCCTAACCCTAACCCTAACACTAACACTAACCCCTAACCCTTACCCTAACCCTAAACCTAACCCTAACCATTACCCTAACCCTAACCCTAACCCTAACACTAACCGTAACCATAACACTAAACTCTAAACCCTAAACCTAATCCACCCTAAACCTTAAACAATCCTAAACCATAAACCTTAAACCCTAAACCCTAAATCTAACAATAAACCTAAACCTGACCCTAAATCTAACCCTAACCCTAACCCTAAATCTAACCCTGACCCTAACCCTAACCCTAATCCTAACACTAACCATAACCCTAACCCTAACCCTAACCCTAACCTTAACCCTAACCCTAAACCTAACCCTAACCCTTACCCTAACCCTAACCCTAACCCTAACCCCTTAACCTTAATCCCTAAATCCTAAACCCTGAACAACCATAAATCCTAAACCCTGAACAACCCTAAATCATAAACCCTGAATAACCCTAAACACTAACCTCTAAACAACCCTAAACAACCCTAATCACTAAACCATAAAAAACCCTAAACACTAAATCCTAAACAACCCTATACCCTAAACCTTAAACACTAAACCCTAAATAACCCTAAATCCTAAACCATTAACACTATACCCTAAACAACACTAAACACTAAACCAAAACAACCCTAAAACCTAAACCTTAAACACTAAACCTTAAACAACCCTAAACCCTAAACACTAAACCCTAAACAACCCTAAACTTTTAATCCGAAACACTATACCCTAAACAACCCTAAACCTTAAACAATCCTAAACTCTAAACCCTAAACCCTTAACCTAAACCACCCTAAATCTTAAACAATCCTAAACCCTAAACCTTAAACCCTAAACACTAAACCCTAAACCCTAAACCTAACAATAACCATAACCCTAACCCTAACCCCTAACCCTTACCCTAACCCTAACCCTAACCCTAATCCTAACCCTAACCCTAACCCTAACCCTAACCCTAACCCTAACCCTAACCCTAAACCTAATCCTAACCCTAACCTTAACCCTAATCCTAACCCTAACCCTAACCGTAACCATATCACTAAACTCTAAACCCTAAACCTAATCCACCCTAAACCTTAAACAATCCTAAACCATAAACCTTAGACCCTAAATCCTAAATCTAACAATAAACCTAAACCTAACCCTAAATCTAACCCTAACCCTAACCCTAACCCTAAACCTCACACTATCCCTAATCCTAACACTAAACCCTAAACTTTAAATCTAACCCTAACGCTAACTCTACCCTTAACTCTAACCCTAACCATATCCCTAAACCTAACCCTGACCCTAATCCTAACACTAACCCTATTTCTAATTCTAACCCTAACACTAATCCTAAACTAAAACCTAACCCCCTAATAATAACCCTAACACTAAACCTAACCCTAACCCTAACCCTAACCCTAACCCTAACACTAACCCCTAACCCCTAACACTAACCCTAACACTAACCCCTAATCCTAACCCTAACACTAACCTTAACCCTAACCCTAAACCTAACCCTAACCCTATCCCTAACCCTAACCCTTACCCTAACACTAACACTAACCTTAACCCTAACCCTAACCTTAACCCTCACCCTAACCCTCACCTTAACCCTAAACCTAACCCTAACACTAACCCTAACACCCTAAATTCTAAACCCTAAACCCCGAAAACCCCTAAACACTAATTCCAAAAGCACCCTAAACCCTAAACTATAAACACTAAACGCTAAAAAACCCTAAACCCTAACCACTAAACACTAAACCCTAAACAAGCCTAAACCCTAAAACAATTAACACTATACCCTAAACAACCCTAAACCCTTAACCCTAACCATTATACCCTAAACCCTAAAACACTATACAACCTTAAACCCTAAACCTTAAAATATCCTAAATCATAAATCCTGAACAACCCTAAACACTAAATCATAAACAACCCTAAAAAACCCTAAACAACTCTAAATGCTAAAACCTAAACAACCCTAAACATTAAACAATCTTAAACGCTAAACCCTATACCCTAAACCTAAACCACCCTAAAACTTAAACAATCCTAAACCCTAAACCTTAAACCATAAACCCTAAATTTTAAACCATAAATCTAAGAATAACCATAACCCTAAACCTAACCCTAAACCTAAACCTAACCCTAACCCCAACCCTAACCTTAACCCCATAACCCTAACCCTAACCTTAAGCCTAACATAACCCCATAACCCTAACTCTAACCCTAACTCTAACCCTAATGCTAACCCTAACCCTAACCCTAACCCTAACCCTAAGCCCCTAACCTTAATCCCTAAATCCTAAACCCTGAACAACCATAAATCCTAAACCCTGAACAACCCTAAATCATAAACCCTGAATAACCCTAAACACTAACCTCTAAACAACCCTAAACAACCCTAATCACTAAACCATAAACAACCCTAAACACTAAACCCTAAACAACCCTACACCCTAAACCTTAAACACTAAACCCTAAATAACCCTAAACCCTAAACCATTAACACTATACCCTAAACAACACTAAACACTAAACCCAAAACAACCCTAAAACCTAAACCTTAAACACTAAACCTTAAACAACCCTAAACCCTAAAAACTAAACCCTAAACAACCCTAAACTTTTAACCCTAAATACTATACCCTAAACAACCCTAAACCTTAAACAATCCTAAACTCTAAACCCTAAACCCTTAACCTAAACCACCCTAAATCTTAAACAATCCTAAACCCTAAACCTTAAACCCTAAACACTAAAACCTAAACCCTAAAACTAACAATAACCATAACCCTAACCCTAACCCCTAACCCTTACCCTAACTCTAACCCTAACCCTAATCCTAACCCTAACCCTAACCCTAACCCTAACCCTAACCCTAAACCCTCCCTGACCCTAACCCTAACCCTAACCCTAACCCTAACCCTAACCCTAAACCTAACCGTGACCCTATCCTAACACTAACCCTATTTCTAATTCTAACCCTAACACTAATCCTAAACTTAAACCTAACCCCCTAATAATAACCCTAACCCTAACACTAACCCTAACCCCTAACCCTAACCCTAACCCTAACCCTAACCCTAACCTAACCCTAACCCTAACCCTAACCCTAACCCTAACACTAACCCCTAACCCTTACCCTAACCCTAAACCTAACCCTAACCATTACCCTAACCCTAACCCTAACCCTAACCCTAACCCTAACACTAACCGTAACCATAACACTAAACTCTAAACCCTAAACCTAATCCACCCTAAACCTTAAACAATCCTAAACCATAAACCTTAAACCCTAAACCCTAAATCTAACAATAAACCTAAACCTGACCCTAAATCTAACCCTAACCCTAACCCTAAATCTAACCCTGACCCTAACCCTAACCCTAATCCTAACACTAACCATAACCCTAACCCTAACCCTAACCCTAACCTTAACCCTAACCCTAAACCTAACCCTAACCCTTACCCTAACCCTAACCCTAACCCTAACCCCTTAACCTTAATCCCTAAATCCTAAACCCTGAACAACCATAAATCCTAAACCCTGAACAACCCTAAATCATAAACCCTGAATAACCCTAAACACTAACCTCTAAACAACCCTAAACAACCCTAATCACTAAACCATAAAAAACCCTAAACACTAAATCCTAAACAACCCTATACCCTAAACCTTAAACACTAAACCCTAAATAACCCTAAATCCTAAACCATTACCCTATACCCTAAACAACACTAAACACTAAACCAAAACAACCCTAAAACCTAAACCTTAAACACTAAACCTTAAACAACCCTAAACCCTAAACACTAAACCCTAAACAACCCTAAACTTTTAATCCGAAACACTATACCCTAAACAACCCTAAACCTTAAACAATCCTAAACTCTAAACCCTAAACCCTTAACCTAAACCACCCTAAATCTTAAACAATCCTAAACCCTAAACCTTAAACCCTAAACACTAAACCCTAAACCCTAAACCTAACAATAACCATAACCCTAACCCTAACCCCTAACCCTTACCCTAACCCTAACCCTAACCCTAATCCTAACCCTAACCCTAACCCTAACCCTAACCCTAACCCTAACCCTAACCCTAACCCTAAACCTAATCCTAACCCTAACCTTAACCCTAATCCTAACCCTAACCCTAACCGTAACCATATCACTAAACTCTAAACCCTAAACCTAATCCACCCTAAACCTTAAACAATCCTAAACCATAAACCTTAGACCCTAAATCCTAAATCTAACAATAAACCTAAACCTAACCCTAAATCTAACCCTAACCCTAACCCTAACCCTAAACCTCACACTATCCCTAATCCTAACACTAAACCCTAAACTTTAAATCTAACCCTAACGCTAACTCTACCCTTAACTCTAACCCTAACCATATCCCTAAACCTAACCCTGACCCTAATCCTAACACTAACCCTATTTCTAATTCTAACCCTAACACTAATCCTAAACTAAAACCTAACCCCCTAATAATAACCCTAACACTAAACCTAACCCTAACCCTAACCCTAACCCTAACCCTAACACTAACCCCTAACCCCTAACACTAACCCTAACACTAACCCCTAACCCTAACCCTAACACTAACCTTAACCCTAACCCTAAACCTAACCCTAACCCTATCCCTAACCCTAACCCTTACCCTAACACTAACACTAACCTTAACCCTAACCCTAACCTTAACCCTCACCCTAACCCTCACCTTAACCCTAAACCTAACCCTAACACTAACCCTAACACCCTAAATTCTAAACCCTAAACCCCGAAAACCCCTAAACACTAATTCCAAAAGCACCCTAAACCCTAAACTATAAACACTAAACGCTAAAAAACCCTAAACCCTAACCACTAAACACTAAACCCTAAACAAGCCTAAACCCTAAAACAATTAACACTATACCCTAAACAACCCTAAACCCTTAACCCTAACCATTATACCCTAAACCCTAAAACACTATACAACCTTAAACCCTAAACCTTAAAATATCCTAAATCATAAATCCTGAACAACCCTAAACACTAAATCATAAACAACCCTAAAAAAACCTAAACAACTCTAAACGCTAAAACCTAAACAACCCTAAACATTAAACAATCTTAAACGCTAAACCCTATACCCTAAACCTAAACCACCCTAAAACTTAAACAATCCTAAACCCTAAACCTTAAACCATAAACCCTAAATTTTAAACCATAAATCTAAGAATAACCATAACCCTAACCCTAACCCTAAACCTAAACCTAACCCTAACCCCAACCCTAACCTTAACCCCATAACCCTAACCCTAACCTTAAGCCTAACATAACCCCATAACCCTAACTCTAACCCTAACTCTAACCCTAATGCTAACCCTAACCCTAACCCTAACCCTAACCCTAAGCCCCTAACCTTAATCCCTAAATCCTAAACCCTGAACAACCATAAATCCTAAACCCTGAACAACCCTAAATCATAAACCCTGAATAACCCTAAACACTAACCTCTAAACAACCCTAAACAACCCTAATCACTAAACCATAAACAACCCTAAACACTAAACCCTAAACAACCCTACACCCTAAACCTTAAACACTAAACCCTAAATAACCCTAAACCCTAAACCATGAACACTATACCCTAAACAACACTAAACACTAAACCCAAAACAACCCTAAAACCTAAACCTTAAACACTAAACCTTAAACAACCCTAAACCCTAAAAACTAAACCCTAAACAACCCTAAACTTTTAACCCTAAATACTATACCCTAAACAACCCTAAACCTTAAACAATCCTAAACTCTAAACCCTAAACCCTTAACCTAAACCACCCTAAATCTTAAACAATCCTAAACCCTAAACCTTAAACCCTAAACACTAAAACCTAAACCCTAAAACTAACAATAACCATAACCCTAACCCTAACCCCTAACCCTTACCCTAACTCTAACCCTAACCCTAATCCTAACCCTAACCCTAACCCTAACCCTAACCCTAACCCTAAACCCTCCCTGACCCTAACCCTAACCCTAACCCTAACCCTAACCCTAACCCTAAACCTAACCGTGACCCTATCCTAACACTAACCCTATTTCTAATTCTAACCCTAACACTAATCCTAAACTTAAACCTAACCCCCTAATAATAACCCTAACCCTAACACTAACCCTAACCCCTAACCCTAACCCTAACCCTAACCCTAACCTAACCCTAACCCTAACCCTAACCCTAACCCTAACACTAACCCCTAACCCTTACCCTAACCCTAAACCTAACCCTAACCATTACCCTAACCCTAACCCTAACCCTAACCCTAACCCTAACCCTAACACTAACCGTAACCATAACATTAAACTCTAAACCCTAAACCTAATCCACCCTAAACCTTAAACAATCCTAAACCATAAACCTTAAACCCTAAACCCTAAATCTAACAATAAACCTAAAACTGACCCTAAATCTAACCCTAACCCTAACCCTAAACCTAACCCTGACCCTAACCCTAACCCTAATCCTAACACTAACCATAACCCTAACCCTAACCCTAACCCTAACCTTAACCCTAACCCTAAACCTAACCCTAACCCTTACCCTAACCCTAACCCTAACCCTAACCCCTTAACCTTAATCCCTAAATCCTAAACCCTGAACAACCATAAATCCTAAACCCTGAACAACCCTAAATCATAAACCCTGAATAACCCTAAACACTAACCTCTAAACAACCCTAAACAACCCTAATCACTAAACCATAAAAAACCCTAAACACTAAATCCTAAACAACCCTATACCCTAAAACTTAAACACTAAACCCTAAATAACCCTAAATCCTAAACCATTAACACTATACCCTAAACAACACTAAACACTAAACCAAAACAACCCTAAAACCTAAACCTTAAACACTACACCTTAAACAACCCTAAACCCTAAACACTAAACCCTAAACAACCCTAAACTTTTAATCCGAAACACTATACCCTAGACAACCCTAAACCTTAAACAATCCTAAACTCTAAACCCTAAACCCTTAACCTAAACCACCCTAAATCTTAAACAATCCTAAACCCTAAACCTTAAACCCTAAACACTAAACCCTAAACCCTAAACCTAACAATAACCATAACCCTAACCCTAACCCCTAACCCTTACCCTAACCCTAACCCTAACCCTAATCCTAACCCTAACCCTAACCCTAACCCTAACCCTAACCCTAACCCTAACCCTAACCCTAACCCTAAACCTAATCCTAACCCTAACCTTAACCCTAATCCTAACCCTAACCCTAACCGTAACCATATCACTAAACTCTAAACCCTAAACCTAATCCACCCTAAACCTTAAACAATCCTAAACCATAAACCTTAGACCCTAAATCCTAAATCTAACAATAAACCTAAACCTAACCCTAAATCTAACCCTAACCCTAACCCTAACTCTAAACCTCACACTATCCCTAATCCTAACACTAAACCCTAAACTTTAAATCTAACCCTAACGCTAACTCTACCCTTAACTCTAACCCTAACCATATCCCTAAACCTAACCCTGACCCTAACCCTAACCCTAATCCTAACACTAACCATAACCCTAACCCTAACCCTAACGCTAACCTTAACCCTAACCCTAACCCTAACCCTAATCCTAACCCTAACCCTAACCCTAACCCCTTAACCTTAATCCCTAAATCTTAAACCCTGAACAACCATAAATCCTAAACCCTGAACAACCATAAATCATAAATCCTGAATAACACTAAACACTAACCTCTAAACAACCCTAAACAACCCTAATCACTAAAACATAAACAACCCTAAACACTAAACCCTAAACAAACCTATACCCTAAACCTTAAACACTAAACCCTAAATAACCCTAAACCCTAAACCATTAACACTATACCCTAAACAACACTTAACACTAAACCCAAAACAACCCTAAAACCTAAACCTTAAACACTAAACCTTAAACAACCCTAAACCCTACACACTAAACCCTAAACAACCCTAAACTTTTAATCCTAAACACTATACCCTAAACAACCCTAAACCTTAAACAATCCTAACCTCTAAACCCTACACCCTTAACCTAAACCACCCTAAATCTTAAACAATACTAAACCCTAAACCTTAAACCCTAAACACTAAACCCTAAACCCTAAACCTAACAATAACCATAACACTAACCCTAACCCCTAACCCTTACCCTAACCCTAACCCTAACCCTAACCCTAACCCTAACCCTAACCCTAACCCTAACCCTAAACCTAATCCTAACCCTAACCTTAACCCTAATCCTAAACCTAACCCTAACCCTAACCCTAACCGTAACCATAACACTAAACTCTAAACCCTAAACCTAATCCACCCTAAACCTTAAACAATCCTAAACCATAAACCTTAGACCCTAAATCCTAAATCTAACAATAAACCTAAACCTAACCCTAAATCTAACCCTAACCCTAACCCTAACCCTAAACCCTCCCTGACCCTAACCCTAACCCTAACCCTAACCCTAACCCTAAACCTAACCCTGACCCTAATCCTAACACTAACCCTATTTCTAATTCTAACCCTAACACTAATCCTAAACTTAAACCTAACCCCCTAATAATAACCCTAACCCTAACACTAACCCTAACCCCTAACCCTAACCCTAACCCTAACCCTAATCTAACCCTAACCCTAACCCTAACCCTAACCCAAACGCTAACACTAACCCCCTAACTTTTACCCTAACACTAACCCTAACCCTAACCCTAACCATTACCATAAACTTAACCCTAACCCTAACCCCATCCCTAACCCTAACCCTAACCGTAACCATAACACTAAACTCTAAACCCTAAACCTAATCCACCCTAAACCTTAAACAATCCTAAACCATAAACCTTAAACCCTAAACCCTAAATCTAACAATAAATCTAAACCTAACCCTAAATCTAACCCTAACCCTATCCCTAACCCTAAACCTAACCCTGACCCTAACCCTAACCCTAATCCTAACACTAACCATAACCCTAACCCTAACCCTAACCCTAACCTTAACCCTAACCCTAAACCTAACCCTAACCCTTACCCTAACCCTAACCCTAACCCTAACCCCTTAACCTTAATCCCTAAATCCTAAACCCTGAACAACCATAAATCCTAAACCCTGAACAACCCTAAATCATAAACCCTGAATAACCCTAAACACTAACCTCTAAACAACCCTAAACAACCCTAATCACTAAACCATAAAAAACCCTAAACACTAAATCCTAAACAACCCTATACCCTAAACCTTAAACACTAAACCCTAAATAACCCTAAATCCTAAACCATTACCCTATACCCTAAACAACACTAAACACTAAACCAAAACAACCCTAAAACCTAAACCTTAAACACTAAACCTTAAACAACCCTAAACCCTAAACACTAAACCCTAAACAACCCTAAACTTTTAATCCGAAACACTATACCCTAAACAACCCTAAACCTTAAACAATCCTAAACTCTAAACCCTAAACCCTTAACCTAAACCACCCTAAATCTTAAACAATCCTAAACCCTAAACCTTAAACCCTAAACACTAAACCCTAAACCCTAAACCTAACAATAACCATAACCCTAACCCTAACCCCTAACCCTTACCCTAACCCTAACCCTAACCCTAATCCTAACCCTAACCCTAACCCTAACCCTAACCCTAACCCTAACCCTAACCCTAACCCTAAACCTAATCCTAACCCTAACCTTAACCCTAATCCTAACCCTAACCCTAACCGTAACCATATCACTAAACTCTAAACCCTAAACCTAATCCACCCTAAACCTTAAACAATCCTAAACCATAAACCTTAGACCCTAAATCCTAAATCTAACAATAAACCTAAACCTAACCCTAAATCTAACCCTAACCCTAACCCTAACCCTAAACCTCACACTATCCCTAATCCTAACACTAAACCCTAAACTTTAAATCTAACCCTAACGCTAACTCTACCCTTAACTCTAACCCTAACCATATCCCTAAACCTAACCCTGACCCTAATCCTAACACTAACCCTATTTCTAATTCTAACCCTAACACTAATCCTAAACTAAAACCTAACCCCCTAATAATAACCCTAACACTAAACCTAACCCTAACCCTAACCCTAACCCTAACCCTAACACTAACCCCTAACCCCTAACACTAACCCTAACACTAACCCCTAACCCTAACCCTAACACTAACCTTAACCCTAACCCTAAACCTAACCCTAACCCTATCCCTAACCCTAACCCTTACCCTAACACTAACACTAACCTTAACCCTAACCCTAACCTTAACCCTCACCCTAACCCTCACCTTAACCCTAAACCTAACCCTAACACTAACCCTAACACCCTAAATTCTAAACCCTAAACCCCGAAAACCCCTAAACACTAATTCCAAAAGCACCCTAAACCCTAAACTATAAACACTAAACGCTAAAAAACCCTAAACCCTAACCACTAAACACTAAACCCTAAACAAGCCTAAACCCTAAAACAATTAACACTATACCCTAAACAACCCTAAACCCTTAACCCTAACCATTATACCCTAAACCCTAAAACACTATACAACCTTAAACCCTAAACCTTAAAATATCCTAAATCATAAATCCTGAACAACCCTAAACACTAAATCATAAACAACCCTAAAAAAACCTAAACAACTCTAAACGCTAAAACCTAAACAACCCTAAACATTAAACAATCTTAAACGCTAAACCCTATACCCTAAACCTAAACCACCCTAAAACTTAAACAATCCTAAACCCTAAACCTTAAACCATAAACCCTAAATTTTAAACCATAAATCTAAGAATAACCATAACCCTAACCCTAACCCTAAACCTAAACCTAACCCTAACCCCAACCCTAACCTTAACCCCATAACCCTAACCCTAACCTTAAGCCTAACATAACCCCATAACCCTAACTCTAACCCTAACTCTAACCCTAATGCTAACCCTAACCCTAACCCTAACCCTAACCCTAAGCCCCTAACCTTAATCCCTAAATCCTAAACCCTGAACAACCATAAATCCTAAACCCTGAACAACCCTAAATCATAAACCCTGAATAACCCTAAACACTAACCTCTAAACAACCCTAAACAACCCTAATCACTAAACCATAAACAACCCTAAACACTAAACCCTAAACAACCCTACACCCTAAACCTTAAACACTAAACCCTAAATAACCCTAAACCCTAAACCATGAACACTATACCCTAAACAACACTAAACACTAAACCCAAAACAACCCTAAAACCTAAACCTTAAACACTAAACCTTAAACAACCCTAAACCCTAAAAACTAAACCCTAAACAACCCTAAACTTTTAACCCTAAATACTATACCCTAAACAACCCTAAACCTTAAACAATCCTAAACTCTAAACCCTAAACCCTTAACCTAAACCACCCTAAATCTTAAACAATCCTAAACCCTAAACCTTAAACCCTAAACACTAAAACCTAAACCCTAAAACTAACAATAACCATAACCCTAACCCTAACCCCTAACCCTTACCCTAACTCTAACCCTAACCCTAATCCTAACCCTAACCCTAACCCTAACCCTAACCCTAACCCTAAACCCTCCCTGACCCTAACCCTAACCCTAACCCTAACCCTAACCCTAACCCTAAACCTAACCGTGACCCTATCCTAACACTAACCCTATTTCTAATTCTAACCCTAACACTAATCCTAAACTTAAACCTAACCCCCTAATAATAACCCTAACCCTAACACTAACCCTAACCCCTAACCCTAACCCTAACCCTAACCCTAACCTAACCCTAACCCTAACCCTAACCCTAACCCTAACACTAACCCCTAACCCTTACCCTAACCCTAAACCTAACCCTAACCATTACCCTAACCCTAACCCTAACCCTAACCCTAACCCTAACCCTAACACTAACCGTAACCATAACATTAAACTCTAAACCCTAAACCTAATCCACCCTAAACCTTAAACAATCCTAAACCATAAACCTTAAACCCTAAACCCTAAATCTAACAATAAACCTAAAACTGACCCTAAATCTAACCCTAACCCTAACCCTAAACCTAACCCTGACCCTAACCCTAACCCTAATCCTAACACTAACCATAACCCTAACCCTAACCCTAACCCTAACCTTAACCCTAACCCTAAACCTAACCCTAACCCTTACCCTAACCCTAACCCTAACCCTAACCCCTTAACCTTAATCCCTAAATCCTA